>NW_027466098.1:7387500-7412500 GCF_046127955.1 Nelusetta ayraudi | reverse complement strand
TTTGGTCACTTTCAGGCACGCTGGCCCTAATGGTTTCTGCAGGTGTTTTTTTTCACCACAGTGAATCCATGAGCATTCAGACCATTGACTGTGTACTGTGGACTACTCAGCTACTAAACTGTAGCCAGATCCACAATTTTAATGCCATTTCAATTGAAATTAGGCCAGATCAGGCAGATTGGACACAAGCGCCTATTTGCGGAATCCTCTACTCACAATTTAGATTTAAACAATCTGTAATCAGTTTGTTTTGTGGTATGAATTTAGTACTCCTCTCTGTGTTGACCGCCAGTCATTTGTAGCATTTTGGCAACCAACTTTGGCGGTCTCTGGTGGGCAAGTGATGGAATGCCGGTTTGCTGAATTTCCGCATTGGAAGTAACGAACTAAAAGTGAGTTAATTGCACTGTATGCAGGGATCTGACCTTCAGCCAGACTGTCTGAGTCGCCAGTGACGAGACAGCGTTGCACGAGGCCTCCAGCTTCTCTTTATAGGGCACCACGGTACTGTCTTCAGGGATCACCACAGCATCGCGCAGAACTAACACAAGAGGGCAGAGAGACGAGGACAGACGTGAGGCGCGATGATCCGGCCGCTTTCACAAAGGCGTCTCTGCAAATCGCAACGCACAGTGGATTTCCAGGGTGGTGTTTCCTCTGACTTCTTCTGAAGTCTCGTAGTCCAGAGAGGAACACGAATATACTCCTTGGTTCTGAACCTTCACGTCTTGCAGCACCTTCATGTTTGTGTCCCATGATTCCCCAGACTACAAAAAGGACAACATTTACTGATTAATGCAAAACTCCCAACGTCTAAGTCAGTGTCCACAGTGCAACAAAGGAAGGGGGGATTTTCTTACCATTTCATGCATGATTGTGAACGAAGAAGGCATGTTCCCGTTGCCTTGGCAGTGAAGCTCCACCCTGTCCCCTTCTTTGATTTTGCCCTTCGGTGACTCCACCCAAATGCTGACAGCCGTGGAGGGGTCTGGGACAGAGGGGAGAACTCAGCATCTTTCCCCCAAGCAACTCTTGAATGGCGGACAGCTTGTCAGAATACGAGCATCAAACAGCTGATAAGTGAGGTGTTCCCATTGTGGAAAGGCACCAAATAAACATTGAGTTGCATAAAAGAACCAGCTCCTGAGTTATTTAAATTGAATTTCACGAAAATGCTGTACAGTAAGTTTCAGTGCACAATAGTCCACAAAGCCAAAAAAAAAATCACATTGAACGAGAGCTTAGTGGATGATCTGACAGAATTTTTTTTTTAAAAAAGCGTCTCAGTAATGGATTATATCTGCTGAGCCAACGCCTGATCACAGTGGACATTGTGGTGACTGCAATGATGATTCCTTTACTAACCAAGACCCAAAACCAAATAATTCACTACAGCACCTATTTGACCTGTCAATGTGTTACGCCACGTCCAGTGGTATCCTCAAAGGAGTAGTGGTAGCAGTAGTAGTAGTAGTAGGTAGTAGTAGTAGTTTATTAAAGGGAATCTACCTACTCATGTGACTATAAGGATTAAGGCTGTGGGCAAATTTTCCAAAATGTTGAACTATCACTTTAAAAGATTAGAAATAAAGACTCCTTGCTGCTTTCTCTCTATGTCGATTCTTTTCTATCTTAATGTTAAGCACAGCTTTGGGATGATAGCAACAGAACATCTCCATAATAAGTAAAATCCAATCAAACGGCCCTGCAGTGTAAGACTTGGAAAAATGACATTAGGACTGCGGGGTAGTGATGACTTTTGATTTTTAATGGATATGATTGCTTTCTTTATCAGTTGGCATGTATCGTGTCAATCGTGGCGTGTTGCCACCGCGGCAAACACAGCAACACTGGAACTGGGAAGAGTGCGAACAGCCATCATCTGAATCTCCAACGTGTTTCTATCTCCATCTACTTCTTTCACAGTTGAAAAAAAAAGTGTTTCAACCTTTTCCGACACTCCGACAAAAGAGGGGAATGTAAACACGGGCTGCGGAACTCACAGAGCACAGTGACGTTGATAAGGAGCGAGTCCATCATCCTGGTCTCCCCGGGGACAAAGTAGGAGACCTCGCAGTAGAAGAAGTCGTTTTTGACTTCCTTTGTCACCCTCATGCGCAGCTCACTCGTGACAGAGTACAGGCCACTGGATTCGGAGGTGGTTCTGTGAGATATGCTCACTTTTGGGTGATGAGAGGAAAATACACGTTTTAGCAAAAAGCAAGAAGGGGAAGGGAGCAGGAAAAGACACCGAACCCAGACGGAACGAGGCGGGACAGAATCGCTGGCGTCCTCTCACCGTTGCTGGAAACCTGGAGCGGAGTTTTGTTCCTGTACCAAGTGATGTTGGGCCTCGGGAAGCTGTTTCTCACCTCGCATGTGGCGATCTGAGGGAAGAGGGGGGGAGGGGAAGTGGGAGGAGAGCGCATTCAGGGAACAGAAGATGATGAAGATTCCAACTTTCCAAGAATTCCCTCAACGCCAATGGAAGCCTCCTCACCTTTGGTTTGTCCTCCGTGGTGGAGATCCCTGTAACTGTGCCTTCAATTGTCGGTCGATCTGGTGTTGCTGAGAAGAAGGTGAGAAATGAATCAAGACCTGAGAGGCCCCAAGTTTTCTGAACCGCTATTAGCACGCTAGTGCTTTTTTTTTTCTACGGGGGCAGAAAGGTTTGCCTGTGTACAGAAGAAGTGTAACTCAAGGGCTACAAAAGAAAGTGCGGAGTAAAATGAGGGAAGAATTACTGAGGGTTATCAAAACCAGTTTGATCAGAAGTGAAGGTGCCAGGCGGCTCGATGGAGCAGAGAGCTACGAGCTTCCTGTTGCTTTGGAGGGCAAATTGCTCCGAATTCAATAGCACTGTGTGTGAGACTTAAACATTGGCCACATTAGCAAGGACAGTTATGTCACAGCCAGCCAAGTTTAATTTCATATGTATACAGTATAACACCAGTTCCTGGGCCTTTTGAAAGAAAGCGCCAATTGGGTCTTTGTCCTTGGAGAATGGTAACCAGAAACACTCAAACACAGGGCAGAAACTCACAAAGGCCAAACAGGAATCTGTTGTATTTTCCTTCAAACTTTGATTCTTGGTAATACAGGCTTACATTTTGATGGTAGTGTTAAAATAAATAAATAAACCAGACTCTACACAGACTAGCCAATTAAAAAGGCAAGACAAGTTGTATCAACAAGGAAATGTGAGGAAGTGGCGGTACAAGATCACATATGGAAACAGCGGCTAAAGGATGCTTGCCTTAAATATGATATTTTGTCCTACCCTGCAATGCTACTGGTGGATGTAAAGAAAGAAATGTTCTTTTCTATTAGAGGTAGTGACTATATATGGTTCCTCGCTCATCTAAAATAAAAGATTTATCTTGAAAATGAGCAATTAGAACAATATAATTGAGGGGAAAAAAAGCAACTTAGATGCACATTTTTTCATTCTCCTAAAAGGTCAGACACGAGTCATTAGGAAATTACGACAAAAATGTCACACTCAGCGTAACACATAAAAAACATCAGCCATCAACTATTCATCAGTGCATGACTTCCATCCATATTGCAGCCGATAAGAAAAAGATGCGAGCCGGCTTACCAAACACCTTCAGCCGCGTGCTTCCTTCTCCATGCTCCGTATGGGTCAGCGTGGTGATGCGACAGATGTACACCAGCTCGTCCTCCAGGCGCACGCTGTCTATGGTCAAAGTCAGCTGCGTGGCCGAGGAGCTGTTCACGCTGATCCGGTCGGTGAATGGCGTGCCAGGCAGGAAGCGATGCATGGAGGCGTCCTGGTAGTAAATTGATCGCCTCTCGGCGGACCGCGTCAGCTATTTTGGGAATCAACAAAAAAAAAAAAAACGGAGATGAACTTCACGCGTGAGGAAAACGCGCTTGTTTGTTTGTTTGTTTGCTTCTGGCTCAGCTCACGTAAAGCCACTCGATAATGGTGCCGCCGGTGCCCTCGGGTGATTCGTACAGGCAGCTGATCTGGGCGGTAGCACCCCGGAACACCTCCACTCGGTCCTCCATTTCCACCTTCACATTGGCCCATGCTGGAAGACACAATGACAGTGGCCGTGTGAGTCGTCAGCTCACTCCAAAAACAGAGGGGTCAAAAGTATTGGCATTCCGTACTTCAGTAAAAGTACAGATACTTGTGTAAAAAAAGTACCGATTCAAATGTTTTACTGAAGAAAAAAAAACAGGTTCTAGTTTTTTGGGTTTTTTTGCTATTAATGAACCAAGATAATTTTTCAAAAACAAAACTGACCTCAGGTCTTGCAGGAGCTTCTGGATCATTTTTTAACAGCTTATACTCTCAATACTATACAGTACAATCTACTATAGTTTTTTTTTTTTCTATTCAACTAACAACAACACAACCAAACTGTAATCAGTGACAGTTATGACCAGTGAGCCAATGTCAAACGTTTACACTTTTAATCACAATAACCAACGTTATTCCCTCAACATTTATTTTTCTCTGGACTGAAAACACACTGAACCGTGACCCCAAAGCTGAGGTACTTTAAATTAACCTCCCTGGAAAATATCCTCCACTTTTATATCAAAATATCCTCCACTTTCTTTTGAACTTGACAACAGCATCATTCAGATGGCCCCAATTCGAGCAATAACAACAACAATAAATAGTGAGTGAATTACTTTTAACAGAATGTATTTATTTTAAAAGCTTACCTAACACGTAATAAGTGTGCTTTTCCAATGTAAGAAGTACAAAGTACAGCTATTTGTGTACAAATGCAGGGAGTAAAAGTAAAAAGTTGTGTGAAAAAGAAATACTCAAGTAAAGTGCAGATACCTGAAAACTCGACATAATTATACAGTAAAAGTAAAAGTATTTGTACTTTGTTACTTCCCTCTACTGCCTTTCTGCGTGGGAGTCTCTTTGCGGCTACAGTTACAAGCCCACTATTCTTAATGTCTGAGGCTACCGACTGGTTGTGAGGGAGCCTCTGCCAGCAGTCTCGGTGTGAAAACCAGGTAACAGGCTGGACAAGTTGCCAGTTTCTCACAGCGCCACTTAGAGACGGACAGCATTTAGAGTTGCTGATCAGCCTAATGGGCATGTCTGTCTTTGGACTGTGGGGGGGAGCCAGAGTAGCTGGGGAGATCGAACCCACCACCTTCTGATTGTACGGCCATGTTGGGAGCCTTTTATAGTGCCAATAAAGTACGATGTGATAACCGTGAGTCTGTCAAACAGGTGAAAGAGGACAACATTATGTTTGATTTGTTATGATTTGGTTGGTAGATGGGCGACACGGTGGCGCAGTGGTTAGCGCTGCCGCCTCACAGCAAGAAGGTCGTGGGTTCCATTCCGGGCCTGGGCCCTTTCTGTGTGGAGTTTGCATGTTCTCCCTGTGTCTGCGTGGGTTCTCTCCGGGTTCTCCGGCTTCCTCCCACACTCCAAAAACATGCATGTGAGGTCAATTGAACACTCTAAATTGTCCGTAGGTGTGCATGTGAGTGTCAATGGTTGTCTGTTTCTATGTGGCCCTGCGATGAACTGGCGACTTGTCCAGGGTGTCCCCTGCCTTCGCCCTAAGACAGCTGGGATAGGCTCCAGCAGACCCCCGTGACCCTGAGCTCGGGACTAAGCGGGTATGGAAAATGAATGAATGAATGAATGAATGGTTGGTAGATTCTGTTGCATTTCACAGAACCCAAAACCCAGTAAAAAAGAAACTGCTGTAACGTTAATACATGAGGAGAGCGAAGGAGACAAAAAGCAGCCGCCTGTCATTAATGTACAAAAAAAAATCAATAAATAAACACTTGGCGGTCAGTCTCTAGACCGTGTTGACCCGCCCAGCGGCAAAGAAGGAGGAGAGGAGGGAGTCATTGAGGGTCAGAGGGAAGAGAGGGAGGCTATGGCAGGAATGAGAAGCCCACCCATGTCCACATTAATGTGCTGCATTCCACCATGTCACCCTCTCTAAAGGAAGAAAGAGTCAATTTACAGACAGCACAGAAGCCGCACTGTTCCTTCACGATCTGTCGCTGGAAAACAAGCGGTGCCCACCCCCCTCAAGGTCTCTCGCACTGCGCTCATCCTGCTACTTTATAGGAGGGACCCTCCATTGCTGAGTTTGAACGCAGACTTGTGGGGAGTGGGTGTGGGGGGGCAACGAGAGCTGTAGCCTGCAGTTAGCGAGGGCTGCCAGGCTAGATTTAGCCATTTCCTGGGTGTCTGTGTGTTCATTGTGTCGCCGAGTGTCGCTTCTCGTGTGGCGAAAGGGAAAAGGGAAAGCAGTAAAAACATCCGAGTTTAAGTTTTATGGTGCTGGGAGGCGTCTGAATGAGCGTCTTCCGTGTCCTGCATTGACCTATACTTGTCCTGCAGGGACATAGTGTCAAAGACGGAAAATAAAAACGATAGCTGGCTAGCTAGCTAGCTAGCTAGCTAGCTAAATAGATAGATAGATAGATAAATTAGTCTAGAACTTCCTAAAGTTGCATTGCAACTAAAGTAGAAAGCGATGGCTGCAATACTGCAACAACATCCTGTCACAAAGATGTTAAATGCTACTTCAGAAATTCCCCTCATGATTTCCTTTTAAAGTATGGAAAAATTGAAAAGCTGAAAGTGCTCCTAGCAGGAAATACAGAGAGTTCAGCTCATCACCGGCCACAACCCCGATTCACCTCTGGTATTTCATTGCACAGCCATCCACACACGAAAAACAAACATTTATCACTTTACCCAGAACTAAAGTGCTCGCTGCTTGCTTAGCAGCACAATCAATAAACTCCCTGCTCGACTTCCCTCCCCGTCCGCCGTCCACCTCGCTCAACCTTTTCTCGCTGCCCTACCACCTGCCCCTCCCCACCCCCTGAGCCCACCACCCCATCGCCGCCCCCCACCCCCCACGCCCCACCCGGCTCTTGTGTTGCTGTTTACCTCCAGCTAATGGAGCACGACCAATGCTTTCCTGTTAAAGAAATCCAATTACACCCCTCCAACATAGACATTTCCTGGCCATTAGTCCTGGAGGGACAAGACGGAATCACTCACAGGCCCCGCCTCCCCCCCCTCCCTCCCCCCCAGCCCTCATCCACCTGAGGAGGACCTGAAAATATAGATTCCACCTGGCGCGCGACCAAATGTTTTCGCAAACTCTTTACTGATCCCATTTGACAGCCGGAGTCTGTTTGCTGATGGGGGATCTCGATCAAATCTCGTTAGTAATTTGACCAGTTTCGGTCCCCGCAGTGCATTTATCAGCGAGTCTGGCGCTGCAAGACCTCTCACATCAATGCCGTCTAATGATGAGAGAGCAGATATTTGAGTCCATGCCCATTGGATTACAGGCTCATTGACGGGATAAATCTGAGTTTGCTCTCAGAGGGTGGGTGGGTGGGAGGAGGTGATGCTGGACCTCTCTAGATTTGTGAGCTCCTTTCTGTTCAGGGAAAACTGTTGTACAATACTCACTGCCACAATTGAGTTGAGTAATCTATTACTAAGTAATCCACTACTGTAATTAAAATCGACTGGCCTCACACGTGGCACTGCGCAAATCAACCTGGGAATTGCGTTGAATTGAATTGCTGCTATAACTGTGGTCTAATCTGAGTCTACAATGGAGATTTAAGTCATTGCAACATACAGTAGTTCTTTACTATTGAATTGAATGAGTTCCTTCCTGGAGAGTGAAGCCTGGAATTGAGAGATTGGGATATCTGTTGGGTAGACACATCGTGTTTTCCCCCCTCATTTTCTATGATTTAAGCTCTGCGATAGAATGCGCACGGTCGGCAGCTGTATGTACACTGCGTGCGTGCACGACTGCGCACGTGCGCGATGTCGCTACACAAAGCGAAAAGCGCGTCTTCTTCACATAAAACTTCAAAGGGAGCCTCGGCATGAATGGCAACGGTTGACCAAAGGATTCCCGAACTTCAGACAGCGGGGACGGAGGGAAGAGTCGACAAGAGCGCCACTGTTTGCTCCTCCTCAGATGTATGGAAGCCACGCAGGGGAAACGCAGCAGTCAGATAAGACGCTTGGCTTTGACTCGCGAGGCCGAGCCGAGCCGCGCACGTTCCCGTGCACACAGCCGGCCTGCTTCAAAGACCTGCGATGGGCAGTGGCGTCACACTTTTTGGCTGTTCTCTCGACCTCCTCCTCCAAAAAACGCAGTCTAACGCCAGTAGGAGTCGTATTACACTCGAAGGCGCCGCGAAATAAAAAGGCCCTTACAGATAAGAGCAACTAAGCCCTATAAAACATCTTGTTATAAGGCAGAGCAAAGGCAGAGAGGATGAGATTATCTCCAGCGGGAAGGCATATCAAAGCCATTGTTATGTCTGCAGCGGGGTCCAAGCCTGTCAGGATACACAATCAGTTTTCTGCCCGGAGAGAGAGCGCCGATAACAAAGCCTCGCCGCCGGCTTCCGCGGCTGCTTGTAGAAAAATCTCCTCATTCATTTCCAAGGAGACGCGTGGAGCGAAAAACCTGGAGGGTCGCCAGTCTGTTTTTAGATGCTCACTGGACGTCCGTCTTCAAACAGGTGGCCTTGACAGGTACGGTACGCATGACTCGCGCCACGTGCCGCCCGGTTCAAAGGCTGGAATCCGGCACCGAGCGTCTCTCCGCGAGGCTTTCGGCCGACGGGCCGCGCCAGACCTTCAACTCCCCCCGTCTGTTCTGGCACTCGGCCCAGACCGCAGCTCTTCATCGCCGGGCCAGAGAAGACGACTTCCACCTTGATTGCGCTCGACCACCAGCGTTTGAGCCAGATGGCCGGCGGAGGACTCCCTTTGGAGTTTAATGTACCATGTAGCAGTGGGAACTCAGGTGAGCAACAGGCTTCCAGCTCCTGCTTCAGCTCAGGAGACGCTTTTCTTCTCCACACACGACACGTTTTTAACTTCACCTGGTCTGCGGTGCGCTTTGACCTTACCAGTCGTCCATGAGATTAATCATCTACAAGTAAGGAGTCCCCGGAAAACTAAGGCAAAGTATCTTGATACTCCCCCTGGTGGTGGGCTGCAGAAGAGACAGTGACTCCTCTCCATAGATACGGTGGATCGTAACTTCTAACTGCACTGAGGACTGCATGCCATGTTACCAGCAGGCTGATAAAAACAATAAGAAAAGTTTATCCCTGTAATAGTTGCAAATCTGCTGTCAACTGCCAGTTTCCTCTGAGCATTTCCTCATTTAAGACTGTCTTCGTTTTCAGTAAATGGAGCCATACAAAGCTAGAAACAAGGAAACCATATTGGGTTTTTTTTTGCCCTGAAGGACAATGAAAAACACTAAATGCATTAAGCCCATCTGATGGTCACGTTTTGTTATTGCTATCGCTGTAAAAAGGGAAAAGCAAACAGTCAGAGTGCCACTAAAATCCCCACAAGTAACAAATGCCAGATCTTCACGCTGGTCGTCCGGGGAGAGCTTCTGCACGGGAGACTCAACAGACATTCATCTCTTCAAAGCTTTAAAGCATTTCCTGCGTGGGAGCGATAAGGATCGGATCAAATAAGGTGCGGTGAGGAACGAGGTCATCGCAGGCGCACCAGCACAAGCACGCTCCAATGCGCTACGGCTTCTGAGCCGCACAGCCGTGAACTGGAGGCTGGGCCTTGACGCTGAACACGTGATAGCGCTTGGGTACAGACGTAGCACATGACACGAACGTCCTGCCGGCCCACCTCGATGTCACTGGAGCCCTAAGAGCACCGTCACTCCTCTCCCTTTCAACGGAGCCCCTCCATCCGCACTCCATCCGTCTGCAAGAGGACATGTTTGCAATACGGAGTCTGCGTGTAACCAATTCCCTGCTATCACAAAGCTACGTTTCCAAAGGTTGTGTATTAATATTTACATAGCAAAGATTCTCTTGCCCCGGGTGGATAATTCATGTTTAAATTTGGTGAGTTTTGTTCGGGTGAACTCAGAGGTTCCGCTCGATTAAAAGGACAAATATGAATGTTGTTTTCACAGGGAGGGAGGACAAGTAGCCTCCCTCCCTGTGTGTGTGTGTGTGTGTGTGTGTGTGTGTGTGTGTGTGTGTGTGTGTGTGTGTGTGTGTGTGTGCGTGTTGCTGCTGCTCACGAGTCTACATTTAATTGACTGCCACAACCTTCCGCTTGCTTACCCTGCCGTCAGGTGACGCGCTGCTGCGCGCACATGTACATAGACGCATCAGTATAATTGGAGTCACCTTCAAAAAAACAATGTGACATGTATTTTCTTTTAATGGGATTGCACGTCTACTGTGCCGCTCTGGACCGAGAGTGCAGAAAGCTCGGGGGACTTGTAGTCCAGACCTAAGAATAACAGCGGCCTATCAGGATTGTTTGCTTACATGATACAACAGAATCACAGAGCGCTGACCCGGGCCGGGGGGGGGGGACCAGAAATAGCAGTGCCACTTCAGGACAGTGTGAGACATGGGGGAGAGGGAGCATGGGAAGGAAAAAAGAAGAAAAAAAAGACGCCGCTGAGTGTAAATAGGTGAAGGAGGAGCTGAGTGGGGAGAGCTGACGCTGGGGGAAAAACAAGAAAGACGTGCCGGTAAATAAAAAACGGCGGAGGCTAATAGGTGTCGGTGTGGGTGATGTGTGAAGAGGGCGGGGGAGGCGTCCAAAACCGCAGAGCTCCTTGACCTTGCGAGTGGAAGCCCACCAAAGGTCCTTAAACCCAACCCAAAGGCGTCTTTGGCTTTTCAGCAGCCACTCGTACGTTCCAGTTTGAGGATGCACGGCTGCTTCCGAGAGTCTGGCGATAAGACGCCTAATAACCTTTAAATATTGTCATTAGGGTTTTCCTTATCGGGCAGCAGAAACCATCAGTCCAAACCAGCAGTGTTTCTAGTTCCACTATCAGTAATGTGCACATACACCGTGGTTACAGCTCCAGTAAAACTTCACGTCATTCATCCTGAACAAACAGCGTGTATAGCCCTCTGTACACAGCCCGCCTGGGAAAAACAAAAGTCAAGTTAAGCTTTTTAGCACACAAGTCCTGAATAGTGGACCAAAGCAAAAGAAGCAAAAGGGTTTTCCCAATATCTAGAGATTCCACTGACACCACAAAGACACTTTTGGCAAAGGGACCTTTAAATGAAACACGTAAAAAAGTGCTCGTCATTGTTTTACTGTGAAAAGACTCTGGGTTGATGCCTGCCAACCGACAAACATTACCCTAGTTTTTTTTCTTGAGCCCTTCTGGGCTTCCAACCTCAAACATGCAGCACGGCTTAACTGGTGATTTCACCCGTCTGGAGGTGTGAGTGTCTCTTTGTTCCAGTCCTGTGACGACCTGCTGATCTGTTGCTCTACCAGCGCCAACTGGGATGTGTTACAATTTTATTTCCAAAAATACACACAAAAATTCCCCATCCAATTTCTTTTGGAGGGGAAAAAAACAGCTTGTTGTGGATGCGATGGCTCTTTTACGGTCTCTTGCTCAACAGTGATGAGATGAAAACATGGGTTAGGATTTCCCACGACTGAGTAGCCAGGGCAAGTAACATGAAAGCAAGTTAAAGAAGTTCCCACCACCTCTAATAACCCCTATTCCATTAAGTATTGACCTTTCACATCCATTTAACTTTTTTTCCCCTCTTGGTCATTTCTAAAAAAAAAATATATATATATATATATATATATTTTATTTATTTATTTTTTTTTACAATAAATTCATTTCCTGTGGTCATTTCTAATTTGCAGAATTGGCCACACTGCCCCCGCATGGTTGCCAGAGGTACTGCCACCTTGAACTTTTTTTTTTTTTTTAAGGCATCGTAGATGTTCAAACACAAAATCCTTTTCCAGTGCAGTTTTGATGTGTTTGATCCTGAACGCCTGAACTGACATTTTCTTCACAGTTAGGAAAATGTCAAGAGGAAAGAATTGTCAGAGAATCCCTCTAGGTCCAGGACATCGTGAGGGATGGGCAGCCGAATTCCTCCCACCCCCTCGTAGACCCAGCACCACAACAGAAGCCCCAGTTAGAGTGGGTCGCTTAAATGGTGCGGAGGAATGCTATGAGAAACTCTTGAAGAGTTCTGAACCGTGGTCCTTGTCACGCGCTAATAAATCACGTCAGCAGTGTGACGCATCGCGGGGCATTTTTAAAACGGGGAAGTGACTCGCTGACTCATGAGGGTCCCCCCAGCTCACTCGGCTCCCAGCACAGGCGTTTCAATTCTGCAAGCACTCAGTGCAAATCAATGTTTAGGAAGGACTGCAAAAGCCTGCTAGCAATGTTTTTTTTTCCCAAGATATAAAACTTTTTTTGGGGGCCATTGGATTAAGTAACAAGCTGCAAAGCTGCAGGTCTGCAGAGAATCCACAATAAAAGTCAGCACAACACTCTTGATGGCCGATTCTTTAACCTCAGCGTGCTCACCCTTTCTATAGCGTTTATTTCTAGATCATTATTATTATTATTATTGCTTGCTGGCTTCAGTTTCTTGCAGGGTGTTTATTTCTTTGCGGCTCATTTTTGGAATCAATGGATTGCAAAGCACAAAAAAGTTCCGTGCATCAGGCCGAGCTGGTCAACACCAAATCAAATGTACTGGAGGCTAATCTGGGCAAACATTTCAGATATGTTAAATAAATAATTAATTCTGGATATTTCACCAAAGCAACTTATTTGGTTATTGAAATTGGCCAAACTGCAGAGATGTCCACTTCACCGGAACTCTTCTGAACAAACTCAAACCTTATATAAAATAAAATACTTTAAATGCACTAATGGCAAAGCGTGAGAAAACCCTGCAGTGATACCCCATCGTATACTGTACGTCCAGTCTGCGAGTGATTCATGCGATCCTTGTTGAGTTGCCGGGCGTGGAAACAATGGGACGGACGGACAGACGGACAGATAGTGGCAGCTGCACAAACCAAACTGCACATTCCCATGGAGCCAGGGAGAAAGTGGGGGTCAACGTGCCACACTGAGCCACCGGGCAACTCTCTTAACACCCTGGCGCTCACGTCCCCAGGGTGTCGGAGCCGAATGCCGACGGTGTCCACCCCACATGCCATCGGAATAAACGATTTCCAGAAGGCAGAGGAGCAGAAGGACACAAAGAATGTAAATACAGCGCAGAGGGCGGACCACACAGCGGGGAGAAGAGGGGAAAAAGGACTCCCATCGCTCTGTGAGGATTTTTTTTTTTCTCTTCCTGGTGATTCGGTTTCAGCGGGCCACCTGCTGGAGAGATCAGGCCCGGCCTGGTGGGCCGACTGCTTTCTCAGCGGCAGCCAGACGTTAGTTATTAGTTGGTCCGCAGGGCAGCAACTGTAACAACAACAAGGCAATGAAGTCTCTTGTCAGGACATTTGTGACGGTGACGCGCACCTGAAAGGGAAACATCTCCATTGCCATCGCATATAGCGAAGAAGAACCGAAGCAGTGGGTCAAGCACATTGGCGCAAAAAATGCAAAAGTAACAATGTCTTAATATCCACAAAATGTCTGAAATTTTGAAAAACAACCAAAAACAACAATGTTGCAGATTGATGATGCAGCCGTGCATGCAACGTCATTGATATCAAAACAAGCATGGCGGTGGCAAAAGGAAAAACAGCAATTGCCTTTGATTGCAGGAAATACAAACATTATTTTGAGTTCATCTCGGCTAAATCAAAAAACATTGTGGTTCGTTGTGCGTTATGTGCAGGAAACAAGACGCTCTCAACTGTCACTTTATCTTTTTTAACTAAAGTAATCAATAATTAGTTCATGATTACTTATGTAGTTAAATAAGTAATTACATTACTTTATGAACAAGTAATCTGTATTTGGATTACTTTTATGGAGTAATCCCAACAACACTGGTCTTAACTAACTTTTGAACTTGGAAAAAAGGAAAGAAGTGGCTACAGGACACAATATAATGGTAGAATGAGCTCATCAGTTTGAGTTTGATTGGAGATTTGACTCGTCTGTGTAAAAGATAATCACCCGGGCTGCGTTCACGCTGCACTCAAATCGGATCCTGACGTTCACTCAGCGCACCGCTGTTTGCTGTTAAGTACTGATCAAAAGATAAAACTTGCCTGTGTGGCTTCAACAGTTTGAAAAGGTCCAGTCTGCCTAAACTGTCTGGACTGAAAACATCACCGGCCTATGTCCTGCTACACTCTGTGAAAGGTGACCTTTGAAGGAATGTTCACATATTATATCTATGACTTTGGAATGGGCTTCTGAGTTCACCTGCATCATTAATCATTCCAAAGGGCAAAGTCTTGTGCAGCAGGGTGTTGTAAAATAAATAAATAAATATATCAAAATGGAGCTTTCCTTCTTGTGGCCTGGTAATTCCTTTCAAACTGCTGTCAACTTGTATATCAAATATCTCAAATTAGGTTGATTCAAACGTTGAACTCTTAAATAATTCTTCACACACACACGGTTCACAGTTTATCCCTACGGACTTCACGGATGACGCTCAGCCGATCTTACAAGCACCATTCTCACGTCTAAACAGTCACCTTTAAACAGCGTCGAAGCGATGGCCTCGACGGGGGAACAAATACTCCTCAATCCCTGCCAGCAGAATGAGCAACGTGTGTGGTTTTATTTTTTTTGTTTTTGTTTTTTCCCCCCTGTTTCGTCTGCAGTGAAAGTGTTTGGCTGGAGCTGCAATCTCAGTACCTCAGCGGGGAGGAGCAGACAGCGAGGGTTGGTGGATGTTGATGTTGCTGGAGGGCGCTGGAGGAGCATCAAATGATTCCCGGGACCACAGCTGTGAGCATCTAACCTTTCCACTGCGAGGGGCAGCGCAGGTTGGCCGACCCGACCGCACAACCCTCTTTAGAGGCCGCTGAGATCTCGCCCTTCTCCGCCAGGATTACAACCTGGCAGCAAGGCAGGATCTTCTAGCGTTCACTCCTTCATGCCGCTATATGAAGCGTAGATATTTCTGAACAATGATCGAATGACCCAGGAGGGGGTTTTGGTAGTCTGGTCTTCCCATGTCTGACTCCACATCTCCCACAAATAAAAGCAGAGAAAAAGAAACGTAGCAAAATTGAACTCACAACTGTGCGTCTTCTCTGATTTCCATGTCCATATCTGTCTATGTGTGTGTGTGTGTGTGTGTGTGTGTGTGTGTGTGTGTGAGTAAGGAGATCTCAGAGGGCCACTTCCTCATGCCTGCTCCCACAGTGGTACCGACGCCCCCTCCATCCTCTTTCCCACGTCGCCGACGACAAAATTGTCTCCATATCAGGCTCCAGTAAAATAACACAAGCTGCTGGAAGTACCCTCTGGGAAAAGGCCAACAAGGACAGTATTTTTATATATATATATATATATGTACATATATATATATATATATATATATATATATATATACATATATATATAAATATATATAATGCTGATTGTCCGAGAGATAGAAGGGAAAGCCAGGGAGCGGTCCCATTACATGACTTCCCAAGTATGAGATGCTCGGTGCTGCTGGCATATTATGGCTAAATATAGTTGGGCCGAAAGACTCACACACACAGGCGCGCACGCTGAAAGCTTTTCACCCTCTAACTCACGATAAGGTAATCAGCAGCAGCTCCCTCCTTTTTTGGTGGATGCCGCGACGGTAAAGTAATGACTCGCCGAGTCTTGTGCAGGACGTCCATTAGGCACCGGAGAGCCGGGCCTTGCATTAACCCCCCGGTCAAAACAACGGCTGGGCATCTATTATTTTGACGGCTGTGAGCGATGACTTCACGACCATTGTTTGCCCGCTGCAAGAGAAGCCAACTGACGCACTAAACCGGCAGCCACGTGCGCACGCAGCAATCCGTTTTTTTTACACGAGCGGGCGCCTCATCGACCGCCGGGTGGCCTTTACGTTACACGCTTTGAGTAACACAATACACTTTCTTTTTCTGTAGAATGCGTCGCAAATGGATGCAATCATGATAGTGGAATCTGTAAAAAAAAAAAAACAAAAAAAAAAACATGTGGATTCATTTCAATACATCTGATGGCACTCACTCCTCTCTTGTTCTGTATAAACTGCATATTTTCACCTCAGGTCAGAGGTCAAACACCAGTCTTTGTCAGCATCAATTCAGATGTTGGGTGTGGCTCGTCGTTAAACAAAGGTACGAAAAGAATAATTCATGTCAAAAAGTTAAAGAAAAGGCAACAAATCACAATGTGGCATCAGGACTTTGTCGTTTGAATGAAGTCTAGACCGAAAACAGAAATCATGGCAAAAGTTCTGTTGAAGCTGTTCTATTGAATAACAACTTTTGCAAAAAATGAAATTTTAACAATTGTTGTATTTTGACCAACAGCAGATCAATGTACAAATTCAACAACTGGAATACAAGAAAGTACCAAATTTTCTAAAGTTCTGAAGTTTTGCCCTCACACAGTCGGTTTCAGTGATTTTGTAGCTCATGGTACACTGACAGCCAAACCGTGTACTTTGGGGAGTGTGTCCAACCACCCTGTAGAAGTCAGTGTACACTCAAGTTCACATTAAAGTAGCAAATTTGAAGCAAGCAAGTGAGCTTCGAGATTTGATGTTCTGCTAAGACCTCTTTACAGTAATACAAAAGATTGTCTTTTTTTAAAACTCCTATCTATCTTATCTGAAGTTTAATATATTGTTACAGTCTGAGACGAGCAGCGGCAGACTGGCGCATCGGTTCGTACGCAGCCTAATGCAGTTGTTGATATGACAGCAGAGCTGCTGGAGCCAGAAGGTCCACGGGCCGCAGACCACACACTCTCAACAAGATGAGATTAAAGACAATGTGCCTGCTGCCGATCCACTAGGCTTTAAAAGGAATTGGGAGATGACACTCTGACAGGCTTCATTTAGTCCGAGCTGCATACGAACCTATAAATAAACCGACGACTTAATACATCTCTGCACATTCCCTCCCACCCACCCCCTATTCTGGAGTTGCATATGTCCTTAATGCAGTGCACCAGAGGTTTTATGCTCAGCTGACAGCAACTGCGGCACAGTAACTTACGCATTTTGCGTTTGCGAAACCGCCTCGGGAAATGTTCCTTCCATCACAGAAAGAGAGTTTGTTCTGGTGAAACACAGAAGCCGTATTGACATAAACCTGTACTTTGCTCACGTGGCTTGATGCCAAAAGCTTTGCGCCATTCAACAAGTAATAATACAGGCCAATAGTATCTCACATGTTGAGCGATGAGAAGAATGGCTTCCCAACGAAAGCAAACGCGTTCATCTATTTCAAAATAGCGCTTTGGGGTAGAATAATCCAAATAATAAACTAGTGTCCATTTTCGGGGGTCTCTTAAATTGGACTCAAAAATTGAGCTCCATATTTTAATTGAAAGGCCAGCTTCTCGTTTTATGCTACCTGATCAGATTTGATTGAAGAATTTAAACTTATTAACAAACAGACTGCAGCAGGTTTTTGTCAATGGGCGCACGTCCTCTCCTACGGTCTGTAACACAGGCACCCCTCAGGGCTGTGTTCTTTCTCCCCTGCTTTTTATCCTGTACACACACAGCTGCAGATCCTCGCAAGACAACAGCTTCTTCGTCAAATTTCAGACAACACAGTCTCTTCTTCAGGGCCACCAATCAAGGCATGGCTGTGCCCTCCCTGAATTTGTCAGGTGGTGTGATGACAGTTTCCTTGATTTAAATGTATCGAAAAACCAAGGAGATCATAAAAGATTTTAGGAAATCTGACGTTGACCCCAAACCACAAAACACCAAAACTGTGAAGGATAAGAAATGCCTGGATGACATAACTAGAATTTGTTCCAAAATTACTGGAGTCCATCTTCAGGACCCCAGCTCCCTCTGGAAAATACGGGTGGTCCAGAAAGCAAAAAGAATTTCATCTAACCCAAATCACATTCTGTACAGTAATTTTAAGATCATTCCCTGATGGCGGTGGTATTATGTGCTGGCGAGGAAAACAAACCGCTATGCAAATTCTGTTATCCCGTCAGCCATAAGGCAGCTTAATGAACTGTGAATTGTGATACTTGACTTTTATTTGCATGGTTCATTAATATGCACTGTCCTGTCAAAATAAAATCAATCAAAAAAAACAGTGATATCACCTTCTAAGAAATGTTTCTGGCGGCCCCAGTTAGAAGATATTTCAGTAAACCCAGTGTCATCACACACAGGAAAACTCAAACCACAGCCAACCGAGTTCAACTGGAGAGATTAAACAATAAATGATGTGAAATGTAAATACAATAAATGAAAGTCTTAGTCATCCTGCAGTCGAACACTACAGGCCGAGACCACAAAGTGTTAACTACCAACAGGAGCCGTCTGTGGCCAAACACAAAACGCATTAGTCTGCAGTGTGGAGTCAGCGGCTGTGCGTCGCGGCCGAGGCCTGGCAGTGTGCATTAGGGTTAAAAGGATCCTAATGTGTATGAGAACGGTATTTCAGGAACATGACATCTATTATTAAACAGGGTGTTGAACCGTTTGACGGCACACAGGAGATCCTGACAGGCCGAGCGGTGCGTTTTCCCAGCGGACGACTTCACGTCCACGGATCCACAAACAGGAAGCACCAGCCACTCGTCATTTCCTCCGAGCCAGATTTTGAAGTGTTGCCATCCGCAGGTGGCAACCGAACCAAAACAATACGAGTAAAAACTCTTCCCCAAGTCTTTTAGATTTATCTCACCTGTCCATTTTAGCAAAGAGCGCGTAAAAACCATTTGTAAAAAGAGGACGAAAAATCTTCTGTCTCTCAAATTCAAGCAGACCAATTTATTTAGTCAGTAAGAGCTGCTCAAAGCTTGATACTGATGCAGGTGGCGCCGTTTGCATTCTAATCAGTCGCAAAGCAAAGGAAACTCAGAAAAGTAATTTCTCTCCTTGGAAATTAATTGGTAAGGGAATCCAACGTCTGCTGGAGGTTGGTTTGATGGATCTCAGAGTGGTCAGTCTGAAGAGCATTGGCTCAAAATTTGGATTAATGTTTGTTAAAATCCGCTGCATCAAAGAAGATTAAGAATTATATTTGGCCGCTTTTTCAAATCTCAGGGTTGGAAGCAGCCGTCCAGCAGCTGCGCGAGGTTAACAACATCAGGGCAGGGCTAAACCTCCACCTGACTCCCACATTTCACACGAGAACGGACCACAAATTATATTATCCTGCTCCAACTCCGCCGCTAAATCAGTTAGAGTGGGACAAATTGGGTGAGTCTTACTGACACTGTACCTTTCTAGCTAGCCAGCTGCCAGGGTTCTCGTTGTAATGACTCGGCATGGTTTGTGCTAAACTTTGTGTTCTTGTTATTGTCGCTCACTTTACAGGCAAAGGGAGCAAAGGTCAAAGGGAGAGGGCCTCACCTGGAGCAATGGGTGCTTTTCTCACCTCGGTTACACTTAGCAGAGGGACAGTGAGGGCTCTGTGCATAGGAGTCACAAGGTCAGAGTGTAAAAGGGAAAGAAATACCAGTACTTGATCTCAAGTCAGCACTGTTTCCCGCCCTCTCCTGCAGTGGAGACGTCTAAGAATCAATTGGTTCCGCATTCCTTTGTTGCAATCACGACAAACCAATACTGCTTTCATAGAATGGCCGTTTGGTTTTCTCTTATACATCTGTATATTCACTTATCTAGCTAGCTAGCTAGCTAGCTATTTATCTCTTAAACTTCAACAACGTCTGTGGTATCCAGGAACTATTGTCTGGGTGCAGTTTATGACACACATATTTTCCCACATTCCTTATCCAATCTGACAGTGTCAGTGGTGTCAATTTCAACAATTCTGCAAATTCCCAAA
The DNA here is from genome assembly GCF_046127955.1 of Nelusetta ayraudi. NCBI lineage: Eukaryota > Metazoa > Chordata > Actinopteri > Tetraodontiformes > Monacanthidae > Nelusetta > Nelusetta ayraudi. The sequence goes on along the minus strand of NW_027466098.1, from coordinate 7,392,735 downwards.
GCTTCACAAAGATCTGAGTTGTTCTGAAGCCGTGCAGGCGTGTAGGAGCCTTCCTGTTGACACGGGAGTTTGGCGGAGCACAACGAGAAGGAACAGCTGTCACTTCTGGGGGCCACGGCCAGTGTTTGAACCACATTTGTGTTTGAGCGGCACAAAGGGAGCTTGCATTTCATCTTACATTTTTCAGAAACGGCCAATATTGAGTAATTCTGTCAGCTGATTCAGCTGAAACTCTAATCCCATTAACTAACTAAAATGATTTGCAGAATTGGACTTGAATCTAAATAAAGCAGAAAAGGGGCTGAATTGAAAAGAAAAGTTACAGCTATGACACCTCTGTGACCAAACAACAAGTCTGAGGTCACCACACGACTCTGTATCTTTCATCATGAAATTATTCTCACGACTTTTCCGCGTCTGCGCGACCTTAAAATGTGGCTGAATATGAAATTGAATAACTCGTGGAAGTGAGTCAGGTTCACTCAGCCTTAAAGCTCCAGGGCTTCCAAGTCCTCTGTCACACTGGCATAAAATACTGCTGCTGTACTCGGCCTGCTGTTTACTTCCTTGACATGGCTATTGTCCCGAATGTAATATACCAGAGAGAAAACAGGCCCACATCCTGCTTTCCAAAGGGGCACGAAGCTCGAACCTGAAAACCTCAGGAGCGCAGACACGCCTGAGACTGTCACCCTGTTTGGATTTGTCTGTTATTTAGAGTCAAGTGGCTTTGAAAGCAGCACCTTGACCTCTGAACCACCGTCACCGCAAGGAGCAGAATTGCTGGACTAACAAAGGAACACAAAAATGTGTAGTTTTCCTGTTTTTCCCGATGCCTTTCAAATGATTTACCCTCAAGTTTTCATGGTGATTCAGCAGTGACCTTGGCTTTGTGGCTCACATGAAGTGACTGGGTAACAACAGCCAAACCTTGAACCGTAATTGTTTAGTTTGCTTTGGCGCTCTGGAACCTAAATTTACCCTCAACATTTTTAGCTCCGGATGATTATTTGAGAAAAAAGTCATTATAATTGTTTTCTATGAAAAATTAGATTTTACTTTGGCTTTTTTTTTTTGTTACTTTGTGTAGCCTTAATGATTAAACACGCCAGTGCAGTGGTAAATCCGACGAAAAGTACTTGGGCTTGGATGGTTGATGGCACTTTGACAACATCCATCATTAAAAGATTGCCAACTCCACACCTGCACCACGTCGAGCAGGAGAGTGTGAACACTCTGCAGTGAGTCGAGGTCGGCAGCGAAGCCGCAAACCTCCCTAAGCCCAAAATAAAACCCGACGACAACAGTCCTCATTAAGTAATGCGGGCAATGTGTGCGTGTCTACGTGCTGGCAGGTGCGTGCACGTGGGAAAACGCAGCTGTCCGCCAGACCGGGAAAGTTCAAAGCGCGTCGGAGCGGAGGTAAGCGGGAACAGACAGAGGATGAGTCGCTGCTCTGGCGGGAAGGTGCTCCCTGATGTGGATGGATTAGCTGCAATACATCAGAACGCTGCATCAGACCAGGGCGCACTAAAGCTGTCTCGCATGCGCTCACCTTTCCGCACGCCAGATGAAATGCCTCTTTGGATGGAGACTGAGTTCACATTTTTAAGGTTGGGCTTCGCTGACGTTTTGATTTATATAAAAAAAAAAAAAAAAAAAAGCAACAACCCAAAAATGTGAAATATGCAAAGCTAAAAAAAAGAAGAAGAAAGAAAAAGCAATGCCCCATTTTCAGCATATTCAGGAGACGATGAAGCGTTTCTCTTTGGGAAAGAAATGTGGACAAAATCACATTTCCTGAGAAGGAAAGACCTGAACGTCTAAAGTTCTTTCCTTCCTTCCTCCCTTTCTTTCTCTCTCACAATAAACAAGTGTTGTGTGGCCCCGCCCTGGCAGCACCAAGGTGCCAATTTGCCACTCTCAGCGCGGCTTGGATGCTGGCTACGCAAACAAGCGTTGATCGCTGCTTTACAGGAGAAAAACGCACACAAACACACAGAGAAATTGGGCCCGATGACAGCCGTCCTGGGAGGTTCCTCCCCCACCAGTAAAAGCCCACCGCGCACTCTCCATCGCTGCTCTGCTTTATTGACCCAGGTAATGGTGATAATGGATGTTATTCACATCAGCAGGAGGATCCGACAGGAGATGGGGAATGGTTTTTGCTTCTGCAGGTCAGCAGCAGCAGCAGCAGGGACGCTGTCCGGGTTGTTTCCAGATTTTTAACGCTAATAGCAGATGATGCATATAAAACAACATTAGATATGTGAGATATGGTGGCCGACATTTTTTTTAATGCATTATGTGCATGTGTGCAACTTTCACAAAGTCCAGTCTATCAGCAGAATGTCGCCGCTCTTTTCACATCGCATGGGCGCAATTCTGCGTCAACACAGTGTGAATTAGCTCAATACATTTGCACACAAGCAATTCCTCGCATTGTCTGATTAATCCTCCAAACCGCTCAGCAAATATCGCATTTTTCCCGCAGAAGTGCACCCGAGCCACTCCTACATGCCTCCGTCCCCGTTCCCATAGCCCCCTGTATCTCACACTCTTCACCTCTCCCACTATGTCTAATGTTGATAGGCTGCGGACAGTCCAGAGTGCATCCCCAGGACGACTCGCTGGCACCAAACGCACGCCGTCTCACATTACCACGGTGCTTAAGTCTCCGCGTCGTCGGTTTTCCCGCTGCAAAATGCAGGAAATCAGTTTTGAAAATGAAAATTTTCACTCCAACTCGCCGACGGGTTGCGAGCATTGTTGTTGGGATAACTCCGTGAAAGTAATCCAACTACTGATTACTGCTTTAAAAAGTAATTTAATTACTTTTTAAACTACTTTGTTTAATAAGTAATCAATTACTAATTACTATTTATTTTAGTGAAAAGAACGATAAAGTAACAGTTGCTCACTGCTTTGGAATGAACTTTATTAAAGTGCAAATTTTACATTTCTAAATATTGTCGTCTTGTGTCCTGCACATAAAGTACAACAAACCACAATATTCTTTGATTTGGACGAGATGAACTCAAAATGATGTTTGTATTTCCAGCTATCAAACGCAATCGCTGCTTTTTCTTTTGCCGCCGCCATGCTCGTTTTGGTGCGTCGTTGTACATCAGTGGCGTTGCATGCACGGCTGCGTCATCTGCGACATTGTGGTTTTTGGTTGTTTTTCTAAATTGTGGGTAATAAGACATTTTTGGCTTGCAAAAGATTTTGGAAAAGTAATGGAATCGTTACTTGATAAAGTCATTATGATGTAATTACCAGTTTTGCCACAGTAATGCCGTTACGTTCCTCCATTACTCCAAAAAAGTAGTTTTAATTACAGTAGTGGGTTGCTTAGTAAAAGATTACTCGCTAACACTGGTTGCGAAGTCAAGCTCCGGCAAAAGCGGGCGGAATTACCTCATCACGCTCTTCACTTTAAGTTCAGTTTACTCAAGTTTACTCACTGAGCTACGCGGCCTGCATCTGAGAAACGATGACACAACCAGAACCAAAGAACCACTCGGAAGCTCAGGCCGCAAAACAAACTTGTGTCCTTCGGACCTCAGCTGTAACCAGCGGTTATTTGAGCCACTGTTGCCATGTCTATGGTCTCCAACCAGTCTGCCCATTCTGACCTCTGACCCCTGACGTCAACAAGGCTGCTTCCACCACTGCCGCTCATTGGATAGTTTCTCTTTTCGGGAATCTTCTCTGGAAACCTGATAGACGCTTGTGCCAATGTGAAAACCCCAGTAGGTCAGCAGTGTGGAATACTTAGACCAGTCCAACAACCAGGCCAATAATGTCTTTACATTTTTATGAATATTTTTATATACATCTAAGCACTTCAAGGCAGCTCTTGGCTGTGATTCGGTGCTTCATGAAAAAGAATTGATTCCTGCCTTCCCCATTCCAATTCTGCTCATGATCTTTGAACTCCTCGCCACATCCACATGCCTCAATTGATTGGCTTGTCACCAAGCGACTGGCCAATGAACTGTTTACACTAACAAGACAACAAGTGAACATTCCACATCATGAAGTGGCCCGTTCAGCGCATTCGCGACTAGAACGACTTTCCGGTACTCCGCATCAACATCTGTGCGGCGCAGACAGAGTTACACTAATAAAGTGAGGTTAATCTTTCGGAGCCAACCTTTGTGACTTTTGCTGAACAGCAACAGCTGTGGCCACAAGCGGTAATGACTGTACGGATTACTGGATAATGGCACAATAGCTTTCCCTCCATTCTTCTCCGGCGGGCCACTTGATGTCATCGATGGGCGAGCCGAGCGAGAGAGAGAGAGAGAGAGAGAGAGACTCCCACCATACCATAAGCGCAACATTCCTGCATTTACACAACTTCCTTGCTACTACAGAGTGCAACCAAAACGACAACATCAGCCACTGTAATAAAAGAAACACAATCTGTAAGTTGAATAAACCGGCCGAGTAAGACATGACGCCCCTTGCCTGCGGGTGAAGCTCGCAGCAGCACGATGGTTGTGGGTTTTCATGGTGCATTATGTGACTATTTGAGTAAAAAAATCAGTTTTACATTTCACATTAAAGCGCGTATAATTTCCAACTGTTTTTAAACGCAAGAGTTCCCCTTCCCGCTTCATGGGAACACACAAGCAGAGCGCTTGAGCAGCTCAAGGCTTCATTTCAGGGCAGAGATAACACACCCATGTGTCTGTGAGTAACTCCCTCCACTCAGGGAGGGACCTTGATTACTTAGTTTACTGGGACACATAAAGAACTAAAAATACGCAAGATTTCACACAGAATGACCTCAGCCTTCTCCTCAACTGGCCCACAAGCAGCTGCGCCGCGTCGACAGAGTCGCTGTGTGGACGTCTTACGGAAGAGAGCGCCGAAATTGGGGATTTTTATTTCAAACACCGCACAGCTCTGCTGATCCTCTGCCAGATTGCTGGGCCCTCCATTCTCCCCGGCGCAGTCCAGACGGGACAGGCCCTTCATTGTTGTTGTTCATTTTCATTGCGAGCGGCTCACTTGTCTGGGCCGCGTGAAAACCGAGGGCGCGGAGCCCCTCTGCCCTCGGCTGAAAGCGGTGGCCTTTAAACGAGCGAGGTCCAATGCGGCTGCCCTTCGCCCCTCCGCCGAACCCCCAGTCCGCTGATGTCATCGGGCACTGGAGTCCCGGCGCCGACACACTCGAAACTTGCCCGCGCATGTGTGTGTGTGTGTGTGCGCATGCGGGCGCCC
>NW_027466098.1:7337500-7385000 GCF_046127955.1 Nelusetta ayraudi | reverse complement strand
ATATGACGCTGGGTTCGGAATTTCTATTTCATTTGTCATGTTTTCAGTTGTAGGAGGCAAAGACAATTTAGAGAAAAGATAGAAGAAAAAATGATATAACAGTCGTTTAAACGTTCCATCAAAATTTTGAGCACTTAAGATTTAGGATGTATTTACTGTATGTATCTGTCCTGCCCTAACAGAGCAGATGAGATCATTTTAACCTCTAGCCAGCACTGGAGGAGGAATCAGGAAGCTAAAAATATTTTAGTAGGATGTTATAAACAGAGGGCTAAGTTTTTCTGTTTTGTTTTGTATTCGTTTTGTTTTCTCTTTAATTATATATTGCTGTTTTGCTGGCATCCTGAATGAAAAGAAAAGATGTGACACTTTGCTTGTTATCACTGTTTCTTCCTGGTGACATGATTACTTGTTTGAATGGTTCTTGAAAGTAGATTTACTTCCTGGAAAATTGTCATAGTCATCATTTAGTCATGGTGTGCCATCACAAATCCCCGCTGGTACAGTACACAACTGAACTATTTTCTTCACAAACTGCCTCACAGAAACAACACAACCCTATTAATGAAATATTTGGTTTCGACCAATGAGGTGTGAACTGAAACACCCTCCGCGAGGAGCATTTTTTAAATACTACAAGTGACTGGAGCCGCAGATGTTAGGGCATATTCACACGAGCCCAAAATGTCTGCAACTTTTTTGGTTTAGTTTCAACCAAACAGGGCAAGTGTGTATACGCCCTTAGACCCTCTTTACTTTGCCTGAACACCTGTTGTTTGCCACAGCAGAAATCACCTGATCCAGCAGCCCCAAGGGCCACTGCACGACACACAGAGGAATTAAAGGGAACGTTCACCCAAAGTTTTTAATCATTTATTATTTATTATAAGTTTTTAATCATTTATTATTTACAATTCTGTCAATTTGGCCCTTGAATTCACATTTCCTATATCCAGTAAAGTTTTAAATTGCATATTCAATGGCACCTCCCACCCCCCACCACCCTACCCCTCTCTCTCTGAGGTAGCCAACTTCTAGGGCTATGTAAACACAGGCAGCTGTGTCGCTTTTATTGCTACACACACACACACACACACACACACACACTGTCTTTTTTTAAAAAGCAAAGTGATCCACTCTGTCCAGATGACTAGAGAGGATCACTTCACTTTTTAAAAAATTGTGTAACCTATTTGCTATTTTAAACAAACTCTCCTTGGATGACATGTTTTTCTTCTGGTCTCCTTTTTACTCATTTATGTAGATCAGCAGTGGGCAAACTTTTTGACTGGTGGGGCCATAACGGGTTCTAAAATGTGAGCTAGGGGGCTGGAGCAGCAGCAGAAGGATGGAGTGCTTTAGTGGGCCACCTCATAGGAGGAAAAAATATATCATGGGATATGTGGGAAACGTGTCGCTTTAATGTCAATTGAAAATCTGTGTCCTTGAAGCCCCCACGGTCTTTAGCTCTTTTTTGAAGTGACTCTGAAAACACTGAAAAATGGATGAAATCCAACTATTTTATGACTTACTTACTATAAATACCATTTCTTCGAGTTTGGTGTGTCCGATTAAAGCTTAACAGGCCGCATACGGCCCCCCCGGGCCATAGTTTGCCCATGCCCGATGTAGATTCTAGGGGCCAGAGTGAGAACATGCACAATACATTAATACAAAATACATTTCTTGGAATGACCAGCTTAATCTCTGCACCAGCACTGATAACGTCCCCAAGAGTATTGTAGTTTGTTTGGAAATAAGATCAAAGAATGGTGAGAATGAGGCGTCCACTGATCTCTGTGACCTCCTGCGCTGGAAAACACTGTCTGCTATCTGTTGCTGCCAAGTGCATCGCCTCTGAGAGCAGGTCACAGGCTCACAGGAAGAAAACTCACTCCCGAAAACGGCACCAAGCAGCTGGACGGTGAGGGCACTTTCTTTCTTTTGACGAAGAATAGGGGACTTTGGGCTGCTTCCATTTGTTGCTTTTGCTGCTGTTTTGATTTCACACACACACACCTTCAAGGAGATCAACGTCTCCTGTAATTTTCCAAAGGGCTCTGATTTCGCGGCAACAAATTTCGCGAGATGGTGAAAGAGTCTCAGTGGGGTGGAGGGGAGGGTTCTCCGACCGTTTGCCAAACCCATTGTGCAATCACAAACTAATAAAACAAATAATATATAATATAAATAAAGCAGAAGCACATTAAAAAAGAGAGACCATCCATATCGCACCTCTGTCTTTTGTAACACGCACAAAGGTGAGGATGACCTGCTGGATGGAGTGCTTCACCAATCTAATATGAGATTTCTTTCTTTTTTTTATATTGGGTGTGACATTTAAAAATGATCAATTTTCAATTTTCATGATGCAGCAAATAATTTGTTGTAACTGCAACCTAAAATTTCCAGATATAGAGGAAACCGTCCACAAAGTTTAAGACCTGCCTCTTCATGAGGGGGAATAAACATATTTAAATTGTCAAATGACCAATTATTTGTATAATAAAAAAAAAAACTGTTCCATGACTAAACGCCAGAATCAGCTAAGTGGTGCTAGCTTTGTTTAGCCACCGCACTAGCATAAAAGTGGTGTCCGTCCATGTGACAACCTATCAAGCAACTCTGGCGTAATAAAAATTGAATAAACATGAGAGGGAAAGTCGGGCCTTATTCTCTAGTCACTGGATCTGTTGTTTTCAAGTGCTCAAAGCAGGTGAGCAGCTGACATGAAACAGGGAGGAAGGAAGAAAGCGCGTCTGCCTCGGCGCGGAGCTGAAACATCCTCCGCTTGCCAGATATCGCAGCTCGTCTGTTTTCCTTCCATCCGACGGCCATCGGAGGGGACCCGTTGGTGCAGATACTGTAAATATTGCTCTGTTTTGCTGGAAATGGGGCCCGATGCTGATAACACACGCCATGACATTCCCTTCCCTGTCCCTCTCTCCCCGCCGTGGCGCAGTGCTGATTGGGCTTTGTGTTGAAGGAAATCAACACAACTTCCTCGCCGTGTTGAAGTATCGCTGCCTCGGAGGCAGGGGGGGAACAATCGCGATTGTTTGACCATCTCAGTGTGTTATATACAAAGGCGCAGTAATATGCGAATGAATGACATTCTGCATATTTGCATTTCCACAGAATTTGTGGCATTAGGTTTAAAAAAGGAGACAGAAAACAAGAGAAAAGCCCTGAATTTTCCATTAGGTTATAGATAATCTTGTATTTCTGATGTAAACCAAAGTGCTGATGCTTGGTTTCCTGTGTGGTATGGTGCGGCCCTACTGTTTTGGACGGGTAGCAGAACCGGAGAGCTGTTCCCAAAACAACTGCATCACTCAAACAACTCAACTAATGACGCAACCTCCAAGGTCTCCATGGGAAACGGGCGTGGCACAATGGCCACACAACCTCCTGCTAAGATTTCTTTTTTTCATTTTCACCAGTCGCTTAATTGTCCTTGTGGAAAAGTCACTATGCAAGGTCTCCTTTTCACCCCACTTATGAGACATCCTGGACAGGACGTCGGGGGAATATGAAGGGTCAATCATTTTGGGAATGAGTCTGAAAAAAAGGGGGGGGAAACAGAGTCAGTAAAAGCATCATTCCCTCCCCCACAAAGTTCTCAGAGACTTTTTTTTTCAGAGTACTGACACTGGACTCGAACTGTTGAGGTGATGACAAACCCCCAACTACCAACACAATCCACACATTCACTAAATTTTCAAACAGATGGACGGATGGATGGATGGATGGATGGATGGATGGATAGATAGATAGATAGATAGATAGATAGATAGATAGATAGATAGATAGATAGATAGATAGATAGATAGATAGATGCTAATCCCTGGCAAGAAAATACACAAATAGAAACCCTCTGCAGCTGTCATTGTTCCAGCTCAGTAGTCTGATAGATACATCAAGCAACTTCCCTAAAACACTGTTCTGTTTTATCCTTTGGCCACATTATTTGATGTCATGTGACATTATAATACGATTGATGTTTGCACTGTATTTGATGATAAATTGAAGAAAGTGTGATTTTCTTCTGGTGAAGCTTTTTTTTAGTTGTACTCTCCCGGATCTTCAAGATATATGAGTCTCATCCTGCATGACTGGCCCGTTGCCTCTTATTTCACTTCTGTACTTCAGGGTTTTTCACTTCAACTGGGCTCTCAAGAGTGTCCTGACCGCCGGACCCTGCGCGTCCTTTTTGGTCGATGACAACACACGACTCGTGTTTGTCGCAGCAGGACTCTGGTGAAGGGGAATCCTGCAGGAAACGAAAGGAGGAACACAAAGTCATTATTTCCAAGCTACTGAGTCCAGACAAGAGACCAAGTAGTTCTGGCGTCCAGCATAAGAGACACCTATTGTCCTAGTTGATGCAAAGAACTGGGGAAGGGTGGGGGGGGGGCTTCTGAGTGAGACTTGTATGGTGGGGAGGATGGAGGAATAAGTGGGAGAGAAATTTGAATTGCTGCGAGGCTGCGTCACAAAAAGAGCTTCTTGACAAAGAGCCACTTTGATATGACTGCAGCAGCCATGAACTGGACATGTCTTCTCCATGGTGATCCCACTGTATGTATAGGACGCATTAATCACAATAAATCTGCCCACTGACGTGATTCTGCAGGGTTTTTACCATGGGAAGATCTCGCTCTGAAAGGAAGCACGGACGGAAGACGAATTTGAAAAAATGAAAATTAATTTTGATTAACAATGCAACAAGTTGCTCTGCTCCAGGCAGCTGCCACTGAAGGTTAACGCAAGTCTCAAGCTCTTACCCGCAACAAGCTGTTTCTGTGTAAGTGCAAGAAATTTCAGCATTGAAATGTGTTTCGCTTCATTAGGAAGAAAACAGAGGTTCATTGGCGTTTGATGTTTTCATTAGCTGGTAGGAGACAAAGATTTACTGACAAAAGAACTTTTTCAGTGTGAAAAAAAGTTGTAAATTCAAAATAAAGCACAACTTTTTGTATTTTGTTTTGGTAAAAGTATTACAATGTATATGTCATGCTGTCACAAAATAATGGTTACAAGACATTGTGTTAATCTTTAACTGCCTGTTTAAACCATAAAGTGAACTCTGGACCATTTGGAAGAGGTTTTTAAGACAAAAGAAAACTCTATTTACATTAATACTGAGCCAAGGGAGAAAGAAAACTGCTTTTTCTTAGTGTGATCTGAAAGAGTTAATCTTGAACGCAAATGTTTGAGTAGTAGTCGTAGTACGTTATTTTTTAATTAAAAGAAAAAGTACAAAACATTTAGACGTCAAAGATAACAAAAAAAAACTGGACTTGTACTGGGGGCTCAGGATTAGTCAACTGATGATGATGATGATGAAAGGAAAAAACTGAAAAGGGAAAAAAAAAGACCCTTTTTATGGTGTCACCATGGGTCCTCTGAGCCTTTCTTGTTGCGGGGCGGATGCGGAAGAGTGAGTCACGACGCAGGAAGTCACTACAGCAGCTTGAACATCCTGCAGATGCTCAGACAAGGTCCTGAGAAGACAATTCAAAAAGCAGGAATGTCCTGCAGAGGAAACCTTCCTGGTCCAACTTATTCATATGTGTGAGTCACATCGGAGTAAAATCATCACTCATGTCTTCCATCCCACTCCTCCTGTCCATAGCTTTTCTCCCCAGTGCTCTGTGTATTGTGGAGGCAGCGGGCCTGAGGCAAAGGTCCCCTGCAGAATGTAGGGTCCTGCTCTGGGTCCTGACCAGTCTTCACTCTAGCGATTTCCACTGTTTGGAGTTTGTGCTTTCCCAGAGAAGCTTCTGGTCTGCCGCCTACCCCCTGTCCTGTTTCTGAAAGCACACACACACACAGTGATGTATTCTGCACATAAATTTAAGCGACTCAGTGTGTTGGCTGGTTGCCAAAGTCAGCTTCGAATTCAGAGGATCTGAACTCTTAAGGCCCAAAATAACCCACGAGACCTGGGAACGCAACAGAACTAGCAGTCACACTTAGTGACAGCGGAGGTTTATATGTGCATTAACGGTTTGATTAATGAGTGTGTCATGTTTTATGTAGCTTTTCACACAATACAGGAAAAAGACATCACTCTATCCAAGACGTATGCATTAGTCTCATTGATATCTGTGCCATTAGAACAAAAAAACCTATTCGAAAATAAATGTTTGAAACATAATCTGTGGCCACTTATAAACCACTCCATTTTTAACAAACTATCCATTCAAACAAACAATCTAGCAATTACCACTGAGCATTTGGGCAGCTTACATATTAATCTCAATTTCTAATTTTTCTCATTTTAATTCAATGTTAAGAGAGATTCAACGAGCTAAGTGGCTGTTAATGCGCTGCTGAACCTTGCACAACAGCTGGATTGGATTTCAACTCTGAAATCTCAACTCATCCATCTTGCCAACCTCCAATTAGACACAGTTTTCGTCCATCCACCCATTTTCCATCCCTGCTCATCCTGCACTCAGGGTGGTAGGGCGGCTGGAGCCTCTCCCATCGCTTTTATGGTACACCTTGGACAAGTTGCCAGTTCATCACAGGGGCCACACAGAGACACAAACAACCATTGGCAAACTCACACCTAAGGACAATTAGTGTGAGTTGCCAATCAGCCAAATGTGCACGTGTTAAGACGTAGCTGGAGGTAGCTGGAGTACATGGAGATCCCACACACAGACACAAGGAGAGCATGCAAACTCCAAACACCAGGGGAACTGAACCAGCAAGCTTTCAGCGAGGCAGCAGCGCTAACCGACTGTATTTTCAACTGGTTTGAAATTTTCAATGGATTCCATAACCACCAAACTACCATAATCACCTTCCTTCAGGGATAAAGAGGAAGGAGACACGAGAGCAAGAAGTGACTGCTTCATGTTGCTCAAAGACATTGAGAAAAACCTGACTTTTTTTCATTGTTGCTCAAGTTGTGAGTGTTTGCTCACAACTTTTTTTTTAAAGGAATTAAGAAACATCCCATCTGGTTTGCTAGATTGTGTAGAATTGACACATGCATCTTTGAGTGAAAACGTAGCCAAAAGAGTTGAGTGTCTTTGAAGCCTGGAAATGACCCAGCAGGTGAGAAGGCGATTTGCTGAAAACTTGAGACCATTCACTTGTCCAAGTGGCCAAGTTCTCTTCCTGGGAAAACTAGCATGTTTCCCATCTTCCAGTAATTATTTTTTTCATAGTTTTTATTTTTCAGATTGCACGTATTTAAGAAGAAACAATGAAATACTGCTGTTAAAACTAGGGAGTTGAGTGGTGCATACAAAGCATGTAACACAAAGGCTGCTGATGGATCGGGGACATTTGCACCTCATGGCATATTGTGGATATTGTCTCAGAGAAAAAGAAAAATATAAGACGCAAAGTTATCGTGGTTCAAGCAAAAAAAAAAAACTCCATCATGTTGTGCGAGATACCAAGATGATGAGCAAAAAGGAGGAATGCGGGCACACCCAACAGGATACCTACAGAAAGGTAGTGGAGGGTCCCAGATAAAAGGAAACATGTTTGAACCTCTCGCCATTTCAGAAGGAAGGATTTGGTTGACCAGAACACAAATAACGGAAGCCGACTACTGGTCCCTGCTGGGCCAGGAGGGCCCTTATCTTCCATAAAAGGAGCAGGTCTAGAAGCCCTCTGCCAGAGACAAAGTAACACTCAAGACCTTTTATAGCTCAGTACATGTGCTTACGTATCCCTGTTGTATCATTGCATTCTTCAACAAATGCTTTTTGTCAAGTGTCCAAAGCTTGGGAACAGGATTTCCCATGATCCTATCGGACAGTTTCCCTTTGCAAGGAAAGAAGAATGCTGCTCAGATGGGGAGGTTGAGCCATAAGGCAAAGCAGGAAATAGACTTTGTGTTGTAGGGTTTGGGCTGCTTATATATTTCTTTGTCGCTGAAGTGGCTGATGTAATGGGAGAGTACAGGTCAACACATGAGACTGTGTAAATGGGAGTGACTTCAGGAAAAAAGAGAATCCAAGCAATAAATTAAAGGACACAAGTGTGAATATTAAATGCTCTTGTTGCGCTTGTGGCACACACATGCTTATGCAAGTGAATTTATTTATTCATGCATTAATTAATTTATTAATTTGTTTGTTCATTTAAACATCAAAGATATGAAAATGACAGACAGTGCTTCATGAATTTGACTAGTAGTGATCAACACAATATAGATGAAGGAGTGAGAAAGAGTCTACGCTCATCTGAAAATCTCCTTTTATTTTACGATGGGTTTGTTTCTAAAATATAAACAAATACATTATTTTGTATTTGACAAAATAATATATTATTAACATTTTCTTTATTATTTCTCGTCAGGTTTTTTTTCGCAGTATTTTCATATTTATTTTCCCATTCCTATTAATGTTAGAAGGACCAAAAAATGCCCTCCACCACGACACGCTCTGTAGTCAATAGAGTCCCCCTTGTGTTTAAAAGGTCGAACAGCATGCCTGGTCTTATCTTAAAAATAACATTAAGTTTAAGTTTCATCAAGTGAACGTGAGGTTCAATTTTCAGTTTCGTCATGAATAAATTCTTATGTTCTAAATATCTTAATTTGCTGACTATATGTAACGGAGTTCACTTGAGTAGTACTTACGATTTATTTTTTTTATTCATGTTTCAAAAAATTATTTTTAAAAATGTATTTTTATTTATTTGTTCATTTATTTGTAAATCTGATACTTGACCTTAAAAAATAAATTAGTTTCAATTTTGTTTCTTCATTTTACGCGCATGACGGAGGGGCTTCACCGGAAGTTGTCGAGGTCAGCTGACTCGGGCCAAACAAATATGGGCGATCGCACCAGGAACGTAAACAACACGACCTATAGATCAACTCTCTGTTTTTCTTCGCCATAGCCATAATCCAGAGCCGAGTTGTTCACTTTTTGATGTCGTTCTTTCTATTTATTTGGATTTCGAACCGAAACTTGCGGGGAGCACTCAGACTGCTTGCGAGACGAACCGAAACCCGGAAAACAAACGGAAGTGTGTCCTCCACGTTTGAACTAAAACATCCGCTTCTTCACGCGTGTGGTGGTTGGTCGTCCGTCGATATCCTCCAGATATCACCTTAAATACGCGATTTGTGATTATTATCATCAATGGCGGTGGGGGGGGAGAATCGTGTGCTCTGCCTGAAACGGGGCGAGTTAGCAAAATGTAGTTAGCACGCGATTGAACGTCCCTATTGGAACGGAACAAAACAAGACATGGACTTTGCCTCGGATACCAGCAGGGGCCGATGAGAGGTAAACACAAATAGGCGGAAGATCTTCGGCCATGGGGTGGGTGAACCTTCTAATGTCCACTGTGGGAAAATGTCTCGAAGTCATCGGCGTCCTGCTGGACCTGAATTTCCTCGTTGTACACGCGGTTGTCCGGACCGTCGTAGGTGTCCTCAGCTTTGTGTACACCCTCCCCACCCTGCTGGCCAACCTGGCCGTGGACCTGGTCGGACTAGGGTCGCTTTGCACGTCCAGCCTGGCCCACAGCGCCTCCTCCGTGCTGGGGAACACGGGTCTGGCGCTGGAGGGGCTCCTGGAGAGCCTGAAGATGGTGGGCTACCTGGCCACGCACTACCTGCTGCGGGGGAAGCAGCACCTGTGCCGGGCCCTGCTGTGGCTGCCGCAGGCCTGCGGCATCGTCCTCAGTCTGCTGGTCTACTTGGTCAACACGGCGGTCAACTTCGCCCTCATCGCCACCCAGAACGTCTACGCGTCGCTGGTCGCCGTCTTGCACGCGCTGGCCGGCCCGCTGCACAAGGCCCTGGAGATCACGCTGACCTCCCTGGCCTTCCTCTACAGGGGTCTGGTCTGGACCTGCGCCTTTCTGTGGTCGCCGTGTAAGCTGGCGTTGGACTTTACGCTCTCCTTGGTCCAGATGTTCATCAGCATCTTCATCCTGAACATCTACGGGCTCCTCCTCACGGTCCTGATCGCCTTCACCACCACCGCCTACCTGAACCCAGAGTTGGCCCGTCAGGCTGGCGGGCGGCTCCTGGGTTTCGTCGACTCTTTCCCCGTCCTGCGCAGGTCTCACCAGGCCCTCCGCCGCCTCAGCGCCGCCGCCCGCGGCTCCCCTCATCTTTTGCGCGCCGCCGTGCGCCGCTTGTCCCGGATGTGCTGTCACCTGCGTGCGCTGGAGAGAGGACTGTGGCAGCAGGCGTCTGGACTGGGCAGCCAGCTGACCCTGGCTCTGAGGACGCAGCTCCACCGGGGCGCCAGGGACGGCGGGGACGGCGAGCCCGGCAACGAGAGACGGGACCCTCCGGACGGGAGGGCGGCGGGAGGCGAAGCGCGGCGGGAGCGGGTCGCTTCCCAAGTGCCTTCGTCGAGCACCGGCAGGCCCCCGGGGAAGCCGCCGTCCTCGGGGAAAGACGGCAAAAGCGACCCAAAGAACCTGCTGACTCTGCTGAAGGAGCAGGAGGAAAGGAAAAGGTGCGTCATCTGCCAGGACTGCAACAAGACGGTGGTGCTGCTGCCCTGCAGACACCTCTGCTTGTGCAGGGAGTGCAAGGACATCCTGCTGATGCAGCCCATCCACCAGCAGAACTGCCCGCTCTGTAGACACATGATCCTCAACACCGTGGATGTGTATCTGTGAGGGGACCAGTAACTGCAGCTCTGCGGACATCTCCCACTGAGAAAGGTCCACGTGCTCAATGCGTTTGCAACGGCAAATCACATCAGAGCTACTGGATCTTTTCTATCAGGACAAGTCTGGCTGTATTCCGTAGTCCACGCTGTCAGTACAAACGCACACCTTTGTGTTAGGGCTTACTCTGCACATGAGTGTTTTAGATTTTCTTTCTTTGAAAGAAATTGCTCAGCTCGAGATTTTTCACCGACGCCACTCATTCAGCGACGCAATAATAGGCTTCGACCTCCCAGGAAGTGCCTGCCGGTCAGCACGAGGCATTACTGCCAAAGTATATTCGGGTTTTATTGATGGTAAATGGAGAACGTCGCCAGACTTAACCAGGTGTGTTTATTTGTTGCTTGTTACAAAAAAAAAAAAAAAAAAAAAGCAGTGGTAACGGATGGTATAGAGGGAAACTCGTGCCTTTTCCTATTTCTGTTCGACACACTGCGAGTTATCAGGCTGGCAGTGTTAGAGGTATTAGGAAAGGCAAAACTGTATTCATGCAGCAGTAAAATAAACAACATTAAGATGCCTTAACAGAGAATTTCTGTCGAAATTGACATCCAAGCTGTATCTTAAGCAGCCAATTATTTTGCGATACATTTCGGCTCCACCTCAGTGTACTTTGTGCCTTGCGCTTTGGCAGAACAAATGTGTGTGCGCGCCGGAGCAGCAGTCGAAAATCAAGAGTTTGAATCCCGGCATTGATGCATCTTCTGTTTGTATTCCGCTTTGTGATATCAGGTCGTTTTTTTAAGCTGCAGGACACCACCACTACTGCTATGGTTTCACTATATTCCAGTAGAGTTGTGCAGCAATGACGACCCGTCAGTGGCCTGACATGTACAGCTCTGAAATGTTTATCTCTGCTTATGTAATAAACATAACGCACGTGTTAACGTGCTGCAGTCAGGGGGCGCCAAGCTGTGAAAACCTTTGCATTTGTTGAGAAATGATTCCACATTTATTTTCTGTATGAATGAACTGTGACCCTGTGTCGGGAAAGCGTTTCGAGTTTGAGAGAACTTGTGACCACAGTGAACTCTTCACTTTGACTCCAACTGGAGGTCAGTAGAAGGTTTTCTGTCATGATTTTCTGCTCTGGCTTGACAAAAACGGCCCTATTCCATTTCACTGTTCTATTGATAGAGCGTCTTTTCAAATTCCATCCGCTGCACAATCGTTGTCGTTGCCGCACCATTCCATAAAAGGTTTCCCTTTTTACAGAAGATTGATTTTTGTGGTATTAAAAGATGCTAAACTGATTTTGTAATTCTGTTTACGTCGTTGTTTTCTTTTCTTTTCAAGCTGTGAAGATGCTGCTATCGATCAGCGTTTACATCAGCGTGTTTCTATTCAGGATGAAGCCCAACCAATGACTTGCCTCCGTTTTTATTGTTTTTTTTGTGGGTTTTTTCTCGTGTGTGGCGAGCAGTAGGACAACAATAACTGACCATCACACATTGCTGCTGGCAGTTTTTCTGCATAGAGTGGGGACGGTGCCATTTGAAAATGTGATTTATTTTTTTCCTTTAATAAAACACAGCTGCTGCATGGCTGGCAAGTCTTCTGTTCATAATAAAAACAACCAAGAGACTTGATTCCAGTCGATTTTCATGAGTTCACCGCGAACCCTGTGCACGTTGAAGCAAATGCTGCCAAGTAATTTCCCTGATTTTGTTAATAAATACTGGTCTTTATATGATGGTGATGATTAGCAAATATATCATTTGATTATCAAACAATCGTGTTTAAATGTAGCAACACATAAATATAAAACAAAGTCTCTCCAAAAGAATTGATAAAAAAAACAGGGAAAACAATCTCACTCGCTGTCGGCATAAATTTAAAATGAAAAAAAAAAAACAGTTTGTGCCAACACTTTTTCCATTGGCAATCATGTCATCCAATCAGGAGAGGTTGAATCAAGATTTACAGAGTGACTTGGTCTCCAGCGTTTTTGCAGTTGTCACTCTGGCAAAAGAAAAGAAGCATGTGGCACTTTTACAGCCAAGAATGTCTTCCAGCTTCAACCTCTTCTCCAAGTTTGACTTTAACACCATGTGCATCCATCAAGGATTCACTACTGCTTACACACGCATGCATGCATGATCTAATGTGTGAGAATGAAGTGGGTGGTTGCATAGGGGCAGCAGGCTTTGGTCAGTGGGCCTCTAATGGCCACATTGGACTAAGTCCATCACTTCGCAACAACTCAGCAGGGCCTTGTGGTTACATTCCCGTTCTTGACATTTTCTCTAAAAATATCCCCAGCCTCCAACCTTACAGCTGCAAAATACACTTGAATCGTTTCTTGTCCACATCAGAGACGGAAAGCAACGAAGCACACAAGGCGTCCCAGCAGTACACTCTTTTGATGTGGCTTTGTCATGTTGAAATCGTTGGCTCAGACAATAATGGTTGGTGATTTCTTCTCCACTTGTCTGAAAAAGCTGACAAAAAAAACTTGATTAAATCAACAAACAAAGGCAGAAGACAATAGACAAACAAAAGAGTATCAAGTACCAGGTGCATGTAGTGTGTGAGCAAACAAAGCAAACCAGCGTGCTGGAGGGGCTTATGTACCACACTCGGAGCACCAGGTGCTGACAACTAATCAGAGATGAAACTTTGCCTTCCACATACCTGCTGCATGAAGGAAAAAACACCCTGTTAAAAGAATATCCTAAGTCATTTTTTTTTAACATTCTATCAGTAAATACAAAACAAACTAAAGAAAATCATCAAGAGAAGGTGATTTGGGCAACAATGAAACAAAACAGCAATTATGGCTTTCAAGATTTTGGTGATTGTTTTCAAATTTTGGGAAAATGTTCGCATGGAAACAAATTTCTGGACACAGTCAGAATTGCTGATGTTCATTATTTTTGCACAGAAACGGTAGGAAAGTCATCAGTACTTACCTTTGCTTTTAAGCTAGTGCGTTCTTCTCTATGCAGTGATTTATATGTGTTTATATCTATAACATACAAATATTTCATCAGTGCGTCTACTTTCACATACTCAGTGTGTCTTTTAACACACACATTTTGCCCTATACACTGATCCTTCAGCGCGAGGCCGTGTTTGCAGCCCAGAGGTGTGAGCGGGTTCAGCCCGGCGTGACGACAAACCTAAACACGGGGAGGCGGAGGGCTTGTTGATTGTCTCCCGACCTGCGGACCCCACCTTCGGCTGTGTTTACGCGGTGGGTTGTTTGGAGAGAAGGCGGCGGTGCTCACAGAGGGAAGGAAGTCTCATGTCAGAGGGGGGAAGAGCAGGGAGGAGTAAACCAAAGGAGAGCCCCAGACTCTGGGGATTTGACCTCTTCCTTCTGACCCCGCTCGCTCACGGCCACGGAGCAGTGTGGGAAAATGTCGGGCCACGCATCAACTTTGCCTGCCTCGACTTTTCCCTGTTTATCCTCACTGTCTGCTTGTTATACGTTTGGGGGATTATAACAAGAGGGGGAATACCGGAGATACTGAAACCCCTCGTCACAGTCGTCATCTACCAGCCAGTATGACAGACGTCCAACCCTTTCTGTGCCTGGCAGGCAGTGTTGTTGGGATTACTCCATAAAAGTAATCCAACTACTGATTACTGCTTTGAAAGTAATCTAATTACTTCTTTGGCTACTGTGTTTCATAAGTAATCAATTACTAATTACTTTAGTTAAAAAAAAAAAAAAAAGATAAAGTAACAGTGGCTCAGGGCTTTGGAATGAACGTTGTTAAAGTGCAAATTTTGCAATTCCAAATATTGCCTCTGTCCACATGAACAAATATTTTTCTCTCTGAACGCAAACTGCACATTTCTCAGAACAAACTCATGTACAGCACTGGTGCCTTTTGCACAGCCCGTGTTGTTTAAATAATTAAAAGCAGAGTAGTTAAAAGATCTCTACTGTGCAGAGTATTGCCGACTTACTTGTAAACATGGCTTTCAACAATTCATGGTCCAGGTTCGACGTGAATGTTTTCTAAGTTGAGAACGTCTTTCCTGCACATCACGCGCAACGGACCACAATGTTTTTTGATGTAGACGAGATGAACTCAAAATAATGTTTGTATTTCCTGCTATGAAACGCAAAGGCTTTTTTCTTTTGCCCCCGCCTTGCTTGTTTTGATATCAATGACGTTGCACGCGCAGCTGCACCATCAATCTGCAACGTTGTTGTTTTTGGTTGTTTTTCTAAATTTCAGACATTTTGTGGATAATAAGACATTTTCATCTTGCAAAATATTTCAGAAAAGTAATGGAATTGTTTCTTGATGAAGTAATTATAATATAATTATCAGTTTTGCCACAGTAATCCCGTTACATTACTCTCCATTACTCAAAAAGTAGTTTAATTACAGTGGTGGATTACTTAGTTGTAGATTACTCGCCAAACACCGCTGGCTGAGAACAATGGAATCAGGCCTTGATCTATGACACTGTTCAAGAGGGATGTTTCTGTGTCGCTGTTTAGCTCCAGAATGACACAACATGAGGTGGAAGTCAGTGAGACTACTAGGAAAGATCCAAAAAAATCATCTTTGGCGAGACAAAAAAAAGTGACATATAACAGTTTGGGACACATACATGCCTGAGATGCTGTATAGACACTAAGAGACTATTCTTCTCCAGTTCATTTCCGGTCTCTATCTCACTGTATTTTTGGTTGCACAGCCCCTTTGTTGGCTGATTGGATTCACTTTGTTCACTTTGCTTCAGACACAAAAAGCGTGTGTCTTTTTTGAAGATGAAGAAACAACTACATGTGAAGTCATTTACAGCTTCACAAAACACATGCTTCACAAAGTCGGCACGGTAAAGGTTTCCTTTCCAGCTTCCCAGGCTCTATTAGTTGCATTTCATTTTGTGTGGTCAAAGAGTGTAAAATGCCAAAAATGATGAATCATAACAACACTCAGATTGACCTTGATTGAAAAATAATAACTCCACAGTAGCTGATTGTTAACATGAGCTACACTACATTGATCCACAAGAGATAATACTGATTCTCAATCTAATGCCTAAATAGTGCACAAAACTAGACTTAACATGAAAGAATGATTGCAAAGCATTCTTTTATACTTATATATTATATTGTATTATTTCCTGAAAGACTGATCTGCTAAAAGTAGATGTCCCTCAGTACCGGCCTTCACTGTAGATTTGCTGTAATTGATCCCGAACCTCGGACAGACTCTGGACTCTGCGTGACGTATGAGCCGTGCACAGATTAAAACTCCTGAAGTTGGTAGTTGGTTGATAGCCATCAGGTCACAAGGCCCATTACAGCAACTCCTCAGCAGCGGCTTGAACTTTCACCTTTCGACTGAAAAGTGCCACTGTTCCCGGACAGGAAGACGGATGGTCCGGCCTCAGAGAGTCCTTTAAAAGGTCTTCAAGAGATTTAATGATTTAACGTCCTCCTCACCCTGGCGACAAATAGAGCGCCCCTTGTTAGCTGAATTTTCATTGTTGCGCTGCCCCGAATCCGAGAGGTTTTACTGTGAGGTTTTAAAGCTAATAAACAGCCTGCGCTAGGTTAACAGTCTCGGGGCACCTCTTGTCTGAACACGCGCGCACGCACACACACACACACACACACACACACACACACACACACACACACACACACACTTCTCATAATGATAAAGAGCCTCAGCCATGTTCAGCCAGAGCAGCAACCATCTCCATACACACCCACACAAATCATCCACAACCCTGTTGTACAAGAAAAATGGTTGTATCTGTGCGTTTGCATGATGATTTATTTTTTTTTAAAGGAACTCGTAGTGTGTAGACATTTAGGTGTATTTAGATAGATAGATAGATAGATAGATAGATAGATAGACTTTATTGATCCCAAATTGGGAAACTACACAATGGGGAAACTATTTGTTCCCTCCTTCCCTGAGAATGCTAAAAAACCTTTTCATTAACAGATAGACAGGGAGGAAAAAAAGAAGCCTCTTCTTGAACCAAAAAGCGACGATGTTTTTGTTCATCTCTAATCGCCATTCATATCTTAGTACGAAGAGACGCGTCATCTTTAGGAACTCAAGCCACGGCAGTGAGTGATGCAAGGCAGCCACCTGCTGGACAAAAAGAGTTCCATCAATCGGTTGTTTAATGGGTTTTGTTGCGTTTTAATTTTTTTCCAAGATATATTTTGCATCTGTACGCACATCTTTGAGTTATGTTGTTTCTATAAGGTTAGGTAAGTTGGTTGGCCTAAACCATATATGCCATGGTAATTGACACCTTCTTTTAAAGGGCACAAAAAAGCGGTGGGCAAACCTAAAACTATAGAAGCATAGATTCACTTTATTGACACTTTTTTTTGTTTTGTTTTTGTTTCAGCCTGCATCAGAAATTGAACTCTAATTTTCTGTTTTCCCAGGAGATTTTGAGCCTTTAAATTTTAAAACCTCCTGATCTGTGTTTTCCACAGTCAAGAATGTTCAGTGACTTAACTTCACAGAGTCTTCGCCACGCTTCGGTTCAGACATTGAGGGACACCCGTCCACCAATGAGACACCCTGGGAGTGACGTCACCGTCTGCCTGCCATCACCTTTTAAGCGCTTGGGGTAAACAGAGTGCGAACCAGTGGAAAAGACTTTCAGATGCCAGGGGATGGTTGATTAACTGTGCTCTTCTTTTACTCTGGAGGGGAAATTCTGAGGATATTTTCAAAGCCTAACGACGTGTAGGAGTGTGAGGGAGGACGGAGGGAGGGAGGAAGGGAGAATAATATTTCCCAAAGGGCGATGTTGTTTACTGGACATGATATTTCTAGTGTTCCGGAACTTCTAATGTGTTTATCCTTCAGACAAACAGTTGAGTCGAAAATAAAATGTCAAGTCACTGCGAGGAGAGAGAGAGAGAGAGAGAGAGAGAGAGAGAGAGAGAGAGAGAGAGAGAGAGAGAGAGAGAGAGAAGGAGGGTGCTCACACGTCTCGACCAGCTGGCACAGCTGAACGACGGCTGGTACGTCTGCTAAAGTGCTTTAACTTTTGGGCAAAAATCATAAGGCAAATATAAACTGAGGTAATCCGGTGGAAAATAAATACTCTCCAGCTGTTACGATGGTTTTTGCTTTGGTGAGCCTTTGCCTTTTTGGAATAAAAATTCAATTTCCTAAAAAAAAAACAAAAAAAAAACACACACATATTAGTGTTGATGCACTAAACAGAGGTGGAAATTGAACAACCAGCGTGGAGGTGTTTCAGAGTCTGGACCAGGACCAGTGACTGGGAGCTGCCACTAATGGTCAGTGTGGTTGGTCTTTAGCTTGCAATTTTTTTTATTATTATTATTATGTTGTATAAGGATATCAGATGTACAGGGTTTACATCCCGCCCTGGGACGACCCACTAGCATCTATGACAGCAGAGGCTAACTCCAGACAGTCCTGAGTGCTGGCTGAGTGGTGATATCAAATGACTGTAAACTAAATGTAGATCCATAGATTGTTGTCTAGGAAGTAGCTCATTATGAGTACATTCATTCATTCATTTTCCATACCCACTTAGTCCCGAGGTCAGGGTCACGGGGGTCTGCTGGAGCCTATCCCAGCTGTCTTAGGGCGAAGGTATGAGTACAATTGACACCAATTAGCCATTTCTATAGCTCATAAATTGTCAGGCTAAATCCAAATACCAGGCCGGACTCCAAAAGGCAGGAAGGGTCATGAACTGTGCAAACGTGGCTATTCATTTTCAAAAGGAGAGGTGAATCTTTGAGGTGACTTGTCAGTGAGCTGTGTAGATGTGAGGCAAGGGAGCAAAAGGAGGCTGGTGAAAACAGGAGTACTAAAACACAAGCAACCAAAAACACAGATGTTAGATTTGCACCGCAAGGTTGTGAGACTAGACAGCACAGGACACCACAGTGAGGCAGGGAACAATCTGCGTACGAGTCCACAGGAACATTGGCTACAAGTAGAAGCTGTGATGAGGAGATTCGATGTGGCTGTGTCTCCAAGCTGACCAGGGCGGGAGGTGAGGGAAGCTGCAGGAGCTTATTCTGACTGTACAATGTAAATATATGGAGTTTGTTTTGTTTTTGTTTTCTTGTTCTCCACCTGTTGAATAATGAAGTGAAAATAGTCTAGGTCTTCTTTCTGTTGTCAAGAAAAATAATGTATATAGTCAACACATAAGAAAGGTATATTTTTATCTCTCACCCCAGTGGTGCAGCCATGCACGATCCACTGTCCAGAGTTATCTGCAAATCTCCAGACAACTGCATATTTAGCCCTCTGTCAGTTGCTATGAACTCCTGGCTGGTTGTGCTTCCACTAACCAGGCAGCTTGGCCGAGTTCTAGGATTGTGTGTTTCGGCACATTTATTTATTTTTATTTAATTTTTTGAAAAGTGGATCGAGCAAAAAACATTGTGAAGATTGAACTCGCTGATTTTAGGGGAAGTTCTACGACAGGCTGGAGAAGAACAGATTTTAGAAAGTCAAAATTTTGCCCAATGAGACCCACTAGATGGAAGAAAAAGTTGTAACTAATCAGTGACTCTTAATGATTAAAAATAGCCATTTATAGTCATTTGAAAACAACAAATTTATTCTGTTTTTATGGGTTAAAAACGAATGGAAAACAAAAGAATGACATTAGGATGGAACAAATTCTAAACTTGGTTTTCCGGTGGTGGCTGAAACGTGTGTGTGTGTGTGTGTGTGAGTGTCTGTGTGTCTGTGTGTGTGTGTGTCTGTGTCTGTGTGTGTGTGTGTGTCACACTTGGCAGCAGAATGCAGGAACTTGCGTCATCTAAGCAGCAGATGCTTCCTCTCGCATCTATCATCTTCATCAGAAAAAAATTAAAAATAGGCTCGAGCGAAAAGCTGCTCTGGCGTCGACGTCCCCAAAAAGTATCATCAGCAAGCAAGTGTCACGCGAACACGGCCGAGTTCTTCCAGTCCGAGTAGACGAGGAAGCCGGTGAAGGTGCTGTCGGTCTTGGTGCTGGAGTAGAATCCGTTGTACTCCGACAGAGCCATCTGGACCCACACCTGGTCGCTGGGGATGAGGTGGAGCAGCGAGCCGCCCGACAGCGACGCCGGCTTGGGCCAGTTGCCGTAGAACTGGAAGTAGGAGGCGACCGCGTGGCCGTTCTTCATCAGGTCGAACTGGAGGCTGGCGCGGTAGACGGTGGCGTGCACGGCGAAGTAGTACACCCCGGGCACCCGGCAGGTGAAGCGGCCCGTCTCGGCGTTGTAGTCGCCCTGCTCGTTCAGTGTGACCTTGTCGAAGTGGAGCACCTGGCCCGCGGCCAGCGGCAGCGTTTGGCCCTCGGACAGCTTGGCGCTGAACGCCGACTTGGGGGCCACGGCGCACTCTCCCGGCTGCCCTCGCTCCCCCTTCTCGCCCGGGTGGCCGCCATCGCCCATCAGGCCCCTCAGCCCCGTCTCACCTGGTGGAGGAGTGAGGAGGCACGATGAGTTCTCAGTCAGCGTTACGTACGCACCATTCAGTGGCGTCTACGAAAGACGATTAGGGCCACAAGGAGAGAAAAAAAATATTACAGGAAGGAGATTTTTATTTCAGGTTTAATTTCGAGTTTTGTGTTGAAATTTCGTGAATAAAGTCGACGTTAAAAAAGTGGACATTTTGTGAATAGAGTGGATGGTGCATTAACCTGCCAGAAACAGGTGTATCCCACAAGGTTCACCCAGTAATCAGGAAACTGGCGAAAATGTAAGTCTTGCGGGAAGCGCCTTCGACTTTGTTCTCGACATTTTGACTTACTTCACATTGACATTAATTGCAAAATTTCGATTTTGTTTTTGAAATTTCGACTTTAATCTCAAAATGTTAATGTTGTTCTCGAATTGCAAACTTCCAATACTATTTTTTTTTCTCTCTTCTTGTGGCCCTAATCCTCTTCCGTAGGCATTTGCAAGCGTAGTGGTCTGTTTTTTTTTCTGTCATAGGATAGTGAGGGGCCCCCCTTAGAGGTTAGATTGGTTAAATTTAGCCATTGAGAATTAGGTCACCAATGTGGGACCAGCAAAATCTGTAAACTGCTCCTGGCCAAGTCATTTTAATGGTGGCAAACTCTGGGTTTCCAGGGGTTTCCCCAAACCTATCCACGCCACGGCCCACTAAACAGCATTAGCATCCTCTTGCAAACCAACAGTGTTACAAAATATGGAAAGAAAGTTCAACTTTTAGAATTTTTTTTCTAACAGTTTTTTGCCGTTCAATAATTGGTTACATTTCTTTAGAATAAAAATACTTGCAACTAACATGTTTATTATCGTGGCCTTTCCTGTAAAGCTATAAAGCCATACCTTATGGATGCTGCCTTATATTTTCTTACTTCAGTTGGCCAATTCTTTCGTCAATTTTTTTGCAGCAGTGTCTTGCACAGCTGAACAAAAAAAACCTACTGGTCTATGTGGAATGCTGGCAAAGTAATAGAGTAGTCGTCCGATTTTCAGGTGTGGGTGGATGAAGAAATAAGGAATAGTTCACTCAAAAGGCATAATTATGGAATTGCCTTTAACTAGTCTGTGGGGTAGTGTTGGGTCGGTAATTACATCATTTCATTATTCCTTGAGGTCAAGCAGTAGAAATGATGTGACAATGTGCAGATACTACAGGCCCATATATATATAATATATACATATATATATATATATTTGAGTACACCCACTTCTCCAGGGGCCACTACACCACTCATGGCACACTCAGCACATCAGTAAGCGGCACACAGATCACCTGGTTCCCCTCTGTCTCCCCTCTCCCCCTTCTCCCCCGGGGCAGCATCTCTGCCGTCCCTCCCGTCCCTCCCCGGCTGGCCGTTGGAGCCGTGAGCTCCGGGAGAGCCGGGGATCCCGGGGTGGCCGGTGCACAGGCTGGGTGGGATCTTGTTGTCCTCTAGCTGGCTGGAAAGATGGACCTGGAAGACGAGGAGGGAGTGCAGCAGGGGCAGCAGGCGGGGTGAGGTCATCGCTGTGCCACAGCTGAGGGAGGGGAACATAAAAATAAAAACACAGTCTCGCTTAGTGTTGGGGGTGGAACAGTGATTGTGTTGTATGAACAGGGTACACACGGGGTGATAACAGTGATCGGGTTAAACCAAAGTTGGCCGCAAGTGGCTGAGTATAAACAACGCTCACATATAAACGCTGTGGGATTAGAGGGGAGGAGGTGGGCAGATGTAAACACAGCGAGAGAGGAGTGATTCAGCACTATGTGTTAACACTGTAATGGTCAGAACAGATGCACTTTTAAATTGCAGGGAACCACGCAAAAAATGAGACTGGGCTCGCGAGTCAGGAGAGCTGGGCTTTATCTTATGTAATCTTGTATTTAAAAATGAAGCCAAAAAAAATTCCCAAGAGCTTGAGCTTGTTAAAGAAAATGGCCGAGCCCTCGTCGGCATGCCAGTAACCTCCGTCATTTCCCCTCTCCACTTTCCTTTTAATGGCAATCAGATCAAAGACGAGTTTCGCCTTTTCGGAGCAGTTTGGCAACACGTTCAAGTTGCATCGGAAAAAAAATGTGCTGTGAATATCCTCAATATCCTGTTGTGTATTATTGCAAACTTCATTGCAACTCGTCTTATTTTGAAAAGTACGTCATTGCATGTTGAAATAATGTTAATGACCGTCTCTTCACCCTCCCTTCCTGTCTGTTCCCTGCTGTCTCCACACTGTGTACGAACCTCAACCTCACTTTTCCTCAGTCCAGTCTTGCGTTAAATGTCTGTTAACGCAGCACCTTTTCTCCCGCAGGGCAGGTTTTTTTTTTTCCCCTTGTGTCGCCTGCACGCAGACGTGGACGGCGTCATGGCACCGTATAAACCAGGCTGATGGGCCGACCAGAGGGCCGACTTTATAGTCGGCCAATGAAATCCCTTGTTTGTGGTGTGTGGCAAAAAGATGAGGAAGGGGTGAGATGTGTGTGTGTGTGTGTGTGTGTGTGTGTGCGTGTGTGTGTGTGTGTGTGTGTGTGTGTGTGTGTGTGTGTGTGGCTGTGAACAGACAGAAAGGGAAAAAAAAGAAAGAAGGGAGGGTGGAAGGGAGGGAAGGAGGGAGGAGGAAATGCATGTCAGCATTCCTGGAAGCCGGAGGAGAGCAGCCAGCGGGACAAAGGGCTGAGACCCAACATCTGTCCGCCACCGCCACTCGTCGGTAGTCCACAAGTCATCAGACGCACGACATGTGATTCCACTGAGCGGGATTAGCGCCGCGTTTGATGTCTCACCACGACAGCCACACGCGGCTCCGCCAGAGGAGCCCGCCGGTTCTTCACTTGCCCCCCGGCGATCTGGTGACTCGGTCAGATTTTGTTTTTATTTTTCTCCACATTCCGTTACGACGTCCAAACGTCGTAGAACAGACGGGACTTTATTGTCCGTGCCGTCGCCATCGAGGTTATCAATCCGCTGTTTTCCCCTAATGCAGAAATCATCACAGAGCCAAAGTACACAAACTTAACCCGGTTTGCACTTTCTCTTCACTTCCTCTAACACGATGAGACGCTGCAAAGTACTTTTCTTGTCGCTCTGCTCAAATTGACATATTTGCCTTCACTACTACCTCACTGCCACTCAGTTCTGTTTTCTGTGTTTTTGCTTTTGCATGAATGTCTTCATCCTACATTTTCAGGTCAGCAATAACCTTGTGTCACAGCAAAACAGGATATTACCAGTATAAATTATGAGGCTCTAGAAGGAACTCAGATTAACTTTTTTCTTTCTTTCTTTCTAATATTAAAAGACATAAGGCACTTTTTTTAGAGGTCAACCGTGTCCAAATTGATCCCATTGCAGCAGGTAATTCTAACTTTTTGGATACGTTCAGCATATTTTAATGCCCTGTCTCCTTCTCGACAAGCTCTTCTGGAGGAAAATAAAGGTCAGCTGTGGACTGGCATGTTGTAAAAGTCAGTTGGGCCTCACTTACCAAAGGTTTGGATACCGCCGAGAGCTGCAGCCGACGACGAAAGCAAAAGTTTTGAGACAGGAGAGGGAGCGCCTGCTTCTTCCAACCTGACGGCGAGAGACTGAGAGCAAACGGTAATGGGGTCCAATTAGAAAAGGGTGGTGGGTGGGAGAGCGGCAACAGAGGGTGGGGGAGAGACAGAGGAGAGGGAGGACACAGGGGGAAAATATTTCATGTCTATCCAGCGCAAAAAAAAAAAAAGAGAAGAGAGGGAGAGAGCCAACAATGACACACAACTGTGAGAAAATCAAATGGAAAGCAGGGATCTGTTTGTTTTTCTTTTTGGTGGGGATGATGATAACTAGAGGAATGTTCTGGCTGTTGCATAACGGTGTCAGAGGGCTGTGGTCAGGAGAAGCGAGCAGCGGCCAGCAATTTCCCTCCGAGTTCGACACGAAAAGACAAAAGGAAGGAGCGGCGCTGTCCGAGTGGCGCCTTCAAAAGATGACAGTTCCACCGTCCGCCTCCAGTATGAGGCAATTTGCTGCGCTCTTACAGTAATCCTCTCCTCGCGGTAATCCCCCAGTAGCAGGGTTACGCTGACAGAACACAGGGTCTTAATATGTTTTTTGGCAGGAGAGGCGACGCTTGATGTGGCTACAGCGGAGCGCGTGTTTGATTTGGGCCTCACTGGTGCAGCCCAGCTGGTGGGAGGATTTTGAAATCCCAAACCGTATTTTGTTAAGCGGGATGACGTTCCGTCTTTGTCGTTTTCCATATTTTGCATGAAAGGGACACAAAAGAACATATTTGTGAATTACATTTTTCAGTCATGAGACGTGGCGTCATTGTGCAGGAATGCAGACAACAATCGCATCAGGGTCACATAAAATTAGCTTTCCCTCTCTGTGCTCACTAATATGTGACCTGGAACGTTTCAGCTTATAGTGTGCTCACAGTATTGGTTGTATTTTTGAATATGTCTCTTACTCTTATTTATTATTGTTGTGCCAATTGCTCTATAATGCTCCCTTCAAGGTTCTGCTTTTGTTCCTTACTGATAAAGTGCTGCCCTGTTGTTTCTCTTTGTGTGTTTTGAAAAATACAAAAGTCGATCACAAAGAAATAATTGCCTCTCAGTGAAACACAAACTTTCCCCATGCAGACTAGGTTGCAACAAGGTGTTGCAGAAACTCACAACAGCGAGTAACGAGTTCTTTTTTAATGACGTCAAGGCAGCTGGGTTTTGCTCACAGGCAAGAGCTAATAGCTAAAACTTAAGTGCCATCACACTGAGAAGAAAGTGAAACTACTCCAACTGCACACATGGCTCTGCTTTGTGTTTTAACACAGGTTTTTCTTTTCTTCTTTTTTTTTTTTACGGGAAAAAGCAACGGTTGACTTTGAATCTGAGTCACTAGGTGTGAGTGTGGGCTCCTGCAGAGGCAGTCAGCAGAAAAGTTTAGGGCATGTTTTTAATTAGCAGCGACAGGATCAGCACATTCAGGCTCAGCACTGACTTCCTGTAAAGGTGCGTAAAATGCCAGGGGGATTTACTTTGAGTGTTTGCCATTTGCTAAACCTTCTATCTGAATTATTTGAAATTGACTTTTGAATATGTCATGTGCTTTGGGCTCAAACTCAACTCTGGTTCAAACACGCTGATGACAGCAGAAACAGTTTGGGCCTTTTGGAGTTGTGTCCACTGGTGCCGGTGCATTCATAATACAACTTTGTTCTAAATCATCAAACATGTTTACTTTCATTTGTTTTCAATTTTAGAAAGTTGACACTTACTACTACTACTACTACTAACAATGCAGAAGTAAATATTTTCTTGTGGTTACTGTGTATATATGGCAGCTTTAGTCAGTAGCTTTACGCTGTAGTTTGCCTTTAAAATACAATCCACAACTTAAATGCAAAGTGACATTATTATTTTTGTTCAAGAGAAGATATTAAAAATCTGTAGAAAAAATGTCAAAAGACTCCATTCTATCATTTGGCCAGCAGGGACCGCCAAAAATTGTTCCAAAAAGACTAAAATACTGGCTGTTATCATAAAAAGTACAACAATTCATTAAAATAGGCTTCAAAGTCCATTTTGCACAATTTCAATTATAAATGCCATTAAAGTTGTGAGAGGGGCGACAGTTTAGTAGCCAAGGGTTGTCAGCTTACCAGAGGATGGGTGTGGCTTCGGACATACCCTCCAATCATTGCTCACCTCCAATTACACGCCACTCATCCAAATAAAGAATTTTCCCCATTTCAAAACAAACCGGAAACTGAAGGTGGCGCTGACGGTGAAACCAGTCTCTTGATTTCAATCACCTGATCTTCCTCGTTCGGTTGACTTGCTGCTTCTGAGGCAACAGCGAAGAGGACCACCAAAGAGACCACAAAAGTTCAGGAGACATGTTTATTATTTAAACTATCACTTAAATAAAAAAGTGCATAGAAAATAAACATGATTAGAAACTTTTCTTTTTACACATATGTACAACTTTGTTTCCTAATTATACATTCAACCAAGTAGTTTGTGGTTCATTTTTCAATGTGGTGGTTTTCCTTCATTTTGTCTGCGTGTCTTGATAGAACACTGTTTGAGCAGGAAGAAATATGACTGAACTCATGGAGAACGTTGTTACAGAGAGCAGGAGGAATATTGATAAGACAAAGGTATATTGAAGGCATAAGAGACGAGCCTGTTCCTGATGTACAATCTTTTTTTTTTTTTTTACACGTCCCACCGTCTGCTCCCTCTGTGACACCACATCCCATCGTAGGCTGATAATTTCTATACACAAGAAAACAACTGGAAAATCACGTTACGTACTCCTCTGACCTCTCCGACACCTCGACTTGTCCGAGAACAATCCAGGGTGGATGTTGCGCAAAAAATAAATAAATTAAATGTTTTCAACATCAGCATTATGACTTTCTATATATATAAAAAAAAAAAAAAAAAAAAAAAAAAAAACAGTACATGATAAGTACAACCAAAGCTTCAGAGGAGAGGGAGAGACGTGATCAGGGAGACATGAGACAAAAAAAATAATGTAAAGGCGTCGTTTTGGTGGGATCCTTACAAAAAAAATTACAAATCCTGGTCAGTCTCCACAAACCGAAATCTGAATTCATACCACATCAAGTAAGCCGCCTACAAAGTCCCCGTTAAAAACATGGAGAGAAGGGAAAAACAAAAACAAACGGGGGTGGGGGGGGAGGCATCCACAGCGACAATCAGGGAAATAAAATGTAATGGCTGACCTCGAGTTCACGACCACATTGATACAGTTAACATTTTTCTCGTTTACATAGGAAGTTTCCGTTGCAGAAAAGAAAAGCTCAAGAAAAGAAAAGAAAAGAAAAAGAAAAAAAACAACCAATAAAAACTGCAGTGCCCCCTGCTGGCGAGGGAGCACTCGCAGGCACAGCAAAACTGGTACTGGATATTGTTACACAAAAGAATGATGCACGTTAGTTTAATCTGAGAGTACTGTAACACAAAACCTTTATAGAGTACATTGAAACATTGCTATTAACCATTATAAATCTGCTGTTGCTACTGTAACTAAGTTTGTCTGCCCATTCCATATATTGTATAGATACTAAAGTACAAGAAATTTCTATGCATGTTTCTGTATAATATCATTATCATTATTATTATTATGTATTTATACTATAATTACAGATCATGACAAAAGAAGGGCCTCTGGTGTGTTGTGGTAAAATGAAGTCCAAGAGAAACAACAAGAGACCGTTTCGTTTCCATTTAGAACCGTGAAACTTGCGAGCGACCGTTCACCAAACCCTCCGAAGGGAAAACGGAAAAACCAAAAGAGGAAGAAGAAAGAAAAAAAAACCCAAGCTGGAAGTGGATCTTTGCGAAGTGAGTCCTAGACAGAGCCCTTGGCGTCGGTAAACGTTGCCGCCACCGACGCTTTTGCGTAAAAGTGTTGAGCTAAACCAGTGAGAACCAGTTCCCTGGTGCCGAGACTGCCGCCCTGTGTGCGGGCGGAGCGCGTGTGGTCTTGTGTCTTACGGGCCTAATATATGCGTTTTACCGCCGTTGTTAATGATCGGAGCTGAAAAACGGAAACGCCGCCATCGCTTTCGATGACGCGGAGGAAGAGGATACATTCATCGTTGACCATTTAGCAGCAGGAACCCAGCGGGGCCGGTCGAGCCGAGGAGCAGCCGCGTAACCGTGAGGCTCACCTGTCAGTCAGAAGTTTGACGGGGTGGGGTGGGGGTCCCTGCCTTCACTTTGACGCAGGTAAAAACAAACAAACAAAAATACAAGAGAGTCAAGTGCACTTTGCAAAAGCCTCAAACGGCCCTTTCCACGGGGGGGGGGGGGGGGTGTCATCGGAACCGGTCTTAGACGAGCAAACGGCGTCCTGCACTCACTGACTGTTCTGGGCTTCGGCATTGGAGTTGCATTATCTGTCTGAAGAGAGAGTTGGCGGGTTGTTGCTGTTGTGTTTGTGTCTGTTCAGTGCCTGTGTCACAGCTAAAGTGCAAACGCGAGCGGGTCACCGTTGTTTGTCGTCGTCGTCGTCGTCGTCGTCGTCTTCGTCGTCGTTTTCAGATGGCAGCGCGGCAGCGACCAACAAGCCTATTGGGCGATGATGAAGTCGGCGAAAGAAACGTTGATAAGTGGATTGAAAAGATCACTTAAGCGGTGGAGCTCAGTCGCACGGTGGAGGCGGATCGGGAAACAGTCTGATCGGACGCGAAGGCGAGCGCTCATTCACAACTAAGGCAAACCACGACGAGACTGAATGAGAGAAAAAGAAGAAGGTTTCTTGACACTGGTCAATGGCTCCCAGTGTGACGCGTGAATGCTGTTGGGAGCATTACAACAAAGGCATCTCTTATTGTCGACACAGTCCACAGAGGGACACAACAATTCAAAACGAAAGAGGACTTCCAGGGGCCGCCGCGCGGCTACGGAAGCCGCTCGGCTGATAGCGGGTTAGTGACAAAAAGAAAGGAACGAAAAATTGTCGCGATAGGACCTTTGGGTGGACTGGATTCTTGGTGCGATGTGGCGTAGAGACAATAAGGCTGGAGAGAGGATTTATCTGCTATATGGATCAACAATCTAAACTCTCTCAAGTGCATAAAAAACAGTTCCAACAACTGCTGTGCTGCCAGCGAGAACTGGAACGATTTGAAAAGCTGTCACCTTTTTTTTTTTTTTTTTTTTTTTTGACCAAATGGCCCGAGATAAGATAAGAGAGCTACTGGTGGACTGAACTTGACAGGGACTGAGCCACAGACCAGTGTCAGTCTTTGGAATCAAAGAAAACATTCAGGCTACAAATTAAAAAGAAAGAAAGAAATTGTAAAAAATAAAAAAATAAAAATGTAATAATAAAGAGAAAGAAATATAAAAAGAAAGAAAGACTGACAAATAACATTTCAACAACAACAGAAAAATAGTTTTAAAAAAAAGGCAGCAGAATAGAAAACACGGAGACTGAGCATTAGTGTTTGTAAACCTCTATTTCCTACAAAAAATGGCAATAAAATAAATATTTTTAAAAAATATAAATACCATCATTAAGTGCTATTTACTATGAGTGCTTTTAGGCCTTTTCTTGTAGAAAAATATACATTATTTACATTTCTTGTTTTTGTTTGTCTTTTTTTTTTGTTGTTTTTTTTTTTAAAGCAAGCATGATATATCCTTGCCCACAATAAAAAGACAGATATTAGACAAGACTTTAAAAGACTCAATTCCAATCGAAAAATGTCCTCCACTGTTCTGGTTTATCTGAAAAGTGGCAGAGAAGAAAACGAGCTGTGTGAAAATCTAATTCAAGGACATGACGTTTGGTTCTCTCTGCTTCTGCCGCCATTGGTATCACACTGGTATTATTATTACTTTTAAATTAAAGTCAGAGCTTATTTAATGACTGATGGTTTGATAAAAACACGTCCGTGGTGTCGTTGTGATTCGGTTCAATACGCAGTTGCCTCTAAATCACAGCTCGCCAAAAATTGAATCATAAATACATCTACTAAAGCACATCAGTAGGGTTTGTCTTTTTTTTTTTTTTTTTTCCTCCAGTCACCCCGACTGTCAGTCCACCAGAACCTCTAGCTGCCTCGCTCTCTCAGGCCAGTGGCTCACTCCCATCGACATCGTGTCAACATAGCTACCAAGCTGTCAGATGTTAAGTCAGTTCAGGTACAACGGATGGTATCCGCCTCAGATATCACCCTTGATAAAAAAAAAAAAAAAAAAAAAAAAATTATAATAATAACAAGTAACAAAAATAATAAAACAAACAAACAAAAAAAATATTATTTTCTCAATTTCAAATTTCTCTCCCTCTTCCTCTCTGTGTGCCCACTGCTTCCCCCTAGTGTTTCCACCTATGCACCTCTGACTGACTATTGTCAAGAGAGCAAATCGAGCGGACGGCCTCTAATCACACAGTCACGAGCCTTTAAAGAAGCCTGCCAAAGGGGATAATCACAATGATTATGAAGGCAACAGGGCACATTCAGACAGGAAGACACGTATCAATAAGAGCTGACAATGAGATTTAAAAATAATTATAATAATAATTTAAAAAAATTCCAACAAGGTTCTAATTTCTCTTTTGTTGTAAAATCATTCCTCAGAGTCCCTCAACAAATTGCACTTTGGTGTAAAAATGGAACCAAGGTCTTTGATATTTTTTTTTGTTTTGTTTTTGTTTAGTTTAGTTTTTTTTTTTTCCTTTTTGTTTTATCATGTCAGCCTTTATGGACTGTAACGTAATTCTAGAAAATCAGGGAGGATGGGCCAATGTAAAAAAAATACATGAACGTGGGGGGGATTAACCTCGTCATCCAGATGTAAGTCAGAGCTGATATTGCAGTGTTGTAAAGGCTGAAGCTGTTTGACAAACGACCTCCGAAGGGCGAACCTTCGCTCGCAGGAGGAGGCACAATATGCTGGAATATTCTACGGCTGGCCCTCCTCCGCAATCGGCTGTCCTGCCTCGTTACCATGACTTACATCCGCTCTCATCACAACGCCCTGCCAGCACCGGCGACGGCGCACGCTGTGAGAGCTCGCCGCCCCGTCGGTGACTCTGATCCTGCGCCATCAGGAAGCAGGAAGCGGAACGGGGGGAGCCGGCGCCAAGACTCGCAAGTCCTCGAAAAAGGAAAAGAAAAAAAAAACAAAAACGAAATAACACGTTCCCAACATCAGTTGAGGAACTTGCGGCACTTCTTGGCCCCGCAGTTGCACGGCAGCTTGCTGCTGGCGTCCTCGATGGGGAACTTGTAGTCGTAGGTGAGCTCCTCGCCGCGGTAGATGCGGCGCGCGGCGAGGATGACGATGTGTTTCTGCTCGTCCACCGTGACGACCCGCGAGTAGCAGCTGGGCTCGCAGGAGTGGTTGATGAAGCGGGCGGCGTTGCCGTGCACCGTGGCGTCCACCACCTCGTAGTCGTCGATGCGAAACATGTAGCAGCCGATGCCCTGCGGGGGGGCGGAGAGGGGAGAAGAGGGGGAGGGGCGAGAGGGGGTGGGGGGCTGGTTAGAGCCGAGGCCGGCGGAGGATTTCCAGCTGCAAGGTGGAGCTTCTTGGGCTCGGGAGGTCGTGTCTCCTCACCTTGCCGTCGTAGTATTTCTCCCTCTTGTCCGTGAGCACGGAGCGGACGACCATCCCCGAGTATTCGATGACCATTTCCCCGGCTTCGATGGTTCTCTTGCAGAACAGACCGCGACCGTGAATGGGTGACCTGCGATGGAAAATAAATTCAGAACGTTAATATCGTTGGCTGTTAGCTTTAATGCATTTAATCGCAATGCGATTAAATGCGAGGCATAACGTGCTAATTCTTTTTAAATCGCATTTTAATCACAAGCTTTTTGTCCCTTTTATTCACTTGTCTGTTCTCCTATACACAGACAGCCTGGTGCGTTGCCACACGTTGGTTTTTGGAGCAGATGGCATAAGGTGCTTCATTCAGCTTAGGACTTCTTTCTTGTGGTTCTTTGTGTTTCTATTTAAAAAGAACAGTGTTCTCGACACCCTCCTGACATGCTCGTTTTGGACTCGTGAGAGAGGTCATGTTAATTTACCTTGTTCAACTTCATTCAACAAAATTTTATATGTTTTGAAAGAAATAATGCAAAAGAAATAAAGGAAAAATTTGGTTCCCAATAAAGACACTCTGGTAAGAATTGCTTTACATAAATATGGAAGAATAAAAGAATTTTAAACATGCAAATCAAAATGTGATTAATCTCAGTTAACTATAGAAATTCTGCGCTCAATCACAATTTTAAAAATGATCATCATTTGACAGCCCTAAATAATATTGTGTCAATGAAGAATGTTGTTAATTATTATAAGCTTAGAAGCAGAAGCTGAAAATGGCTGACTAAAAGGTAACTGGTTGCGCTCCTAAAGTCTCAACAAGCCTCCGTGTGCAACTCTTCACCGGCCTCATTCATTCCCAGTGACAACAATTAGCCAAGCTCTAACCTGTAGACTCCGACGGTTTCTCTGGAGGTGGCCTTGAGCTGTTTGAACCTCACAGCCAGCGGCAGCTCCATGGAGGCGCGCCTACAAAGGCAGCATGAAATGGAAAAGTGACTAAAAAGCCTTTTCTTTTCAGAAACAGTCCGACTTTGCTTAGCCGAAGAAGGTAACGTGATGTTGCAGCTGCAAAAAAAACAACAAAAAAAAACACAGACCTGGCTGTCCTGAGCTGCCCTTCGTCATCGTCGTCCTCTAGCGGCCTGTACTGGGGAGGCTGCCGGTGTTTGGAGGCCAGGAAGTTGAACATGTCGAACACGGACCTCCTGGACGGCAAAGGGACGGTGAAGACAGCAGTTAGATGAAGCGCAGCGCCCCCCAGAGGTAGCAGAACAGCGAACGGGGGAGGCCCAACGATGCCGACTCCTAACCTGTGACTGATCTCTGCACGGGCCGAGCCGTGGGGGTTGATGGGAGGCTCGTCGCTCTCCTCCGGCTTGTGGAAGCGGAAGCAGTAGCTGCGGCAGTGCCTGGAGCCGTAGAGCTGCTCCAGCAGGAAGACCACGGCCTCGTGGACGATGCCCAGCATCCGCAATCCGTTGACACCTGCCGCAGGCGCGAGGAACGCGGGTTCATTTTTCAACATAAAAGTCATCCGAAACGAAACCTCTGACGTGTGATGTGAAAAACGGCGGCTTCACCTTCGAAAGACACCTTCTGCAGCTGTGCGTTGGAGCGCGCTTCCTGCACCTTGTCGGTCAACGACTTCCAGGCTTCTGTTGAGGGGACAGTGGAGAGCAGATGGCTCAGCGACGGTTCATTTTGCATTTGCACAGATTCGTACACATCCAACAATAATATGCCTCCATATTCCTGCCTAAAGTTTGGAGAGAATTTGAAGCAGTGTGGGTAGATCTCTTTATAGAACTCGTTATGGTGAGAACTGCGCTCGTTTCCTCTCACCTTCAATACTCTCACTGCGGATGTGGAAACCATCTTCACTGCAGATCTCAAAGATGATGCCTTTCTTCGGTTTGCTGTCCAAGCCCGTGTCGGTGCCGCTTCCATCCTGGCCGGGCAGTAAGGCTGCAGGAAGACACAAGGCTCCCCCGGCAGAAGATCTTTTGTCTTTCACAAACATTTTTTCCGGTACAGCGGGACCGTCGGTCTTCTTTTTCCCGAGAATGCTGTCAAAGAACGGAGACAAACGTCACCGACAGTTTTGAGACGCTGACACGAGAACGAAAACACATGCAATGAATTCATTTAAGTTGGCTGCTTTAACGATCACATTGGAAAATGATCTAGATGTCACTTTTAAATGTCACCAGAGCGACTCCCACTGCACTTTGATTTTGCAGTACTATGCATTAGGACTCATTATCATCTAATGAAGATGCTTCCAGGTTTGTATTGTTTTGTAATATTCTCTTGGCACTGTTTTTCCAAATGCAGGGATGAACAATGCCTGAATTATTTTAAACTATTCCCTCTTTATTCAGAACAGGCGGAGACTGATACCTTTTGCTGGTTGCCCTCTCAGGTGGCTTGCCTATGTCCATGGGTTCAGGGAGGCTGAGCTCACTGGAGCTACTAGGAAAAAAAAAAGGCGACACGTGTACTGGTGAGCAAAGTGTTTTTGATTCAGACATTATTCTCACTAAAACCATCCAGTTACAGGAAGAATCAATTTGACTGAAAAAAAAAAAATCTATTTTCAAAAATCTGAAAATTACTAATAAAAAGTAATAACATTAAAACTAGACTTAATTAGTGATAAAAAAAAAAAAACGTGATACTAAGCAAAAGAAGAAATCAAGGTCAAGTCTAATAATCACCATGTAACATTGCAGCTGTGCCTGCTGAGTGGCAGCCCAACACTGAATGGAGCACAGTAACTACAGTAAAGAGAAAGAGCAGTTGCATGAGTGCCTGTACAAATAGAATCTAAAAGAGGTCGGACCTCTCTTTACAGACTGCCTAAAGCTAAAAAAAAAAAAAAAAAAAGCAAGAAAAAAAATTGCTGCAAATCTCTAATGGCAGTGAAATCCAGGCACAGGAACGAGGCTTTCATTGTCATAGTTTTTGTGTAAACCAAGTTGGATTTTCGGTTGAATTGCGAGCTACAAATAAATGTTTGCATCATCAATTAGACATTTTAAAGTTGGCACTATTCCACTGTATACTATAAAACAATGTGTTTTTTGTGAGCATGATGCATCTTCTATTATTAATGGCATTGCTGGTTATTAGCACGCCTTAGGTTTTTGAAGTGATAGAATTAAGAAAAATTGGTAGTCCATGCCACTTCAGCCTTTGGCCACTGAGACCTTCCACCAAGAATTTGGCTTTAGTCTTTAATTGATACTCAAGCAGCAACAGCAACATTCACAGATCTTCGCTCCAAAGTCAATTTTACCAGACTTAAGTCAATTAGCGAGCACATATCCTCGATGGAAACTTCTCACGCAGCCAAAGGAAGTGCCTTACCTGGGGTTCGCCTGCGCTTGCCTTGCGAGGTTGCTGGAATATTCCTCGCCTGACACCTTCATCTTCTTCGCGCCGGCCAGGTCTGCGCTGTGCCTGCTCCTTTTGGTTTTCTGCTTGTGTTTTTCCGCTCGGGAGGAGACGGCCGCCGTCGCCGCCGAGTTCCGCCGCCTTTGCTCGGGCGATCTGGAGATGGGCGTGGTCCTGCTGCTCTGGCAGTGTCCGGATGTTTGCGTGAACACTCCGACGACGCACCCCTTCGCGTGGCTGAGAGGGGTCGCCAGATCGGGAGCCAAGGTGACGGTGGCGTTGGCCGCCAGGTCGGCAGGCTGGACTCTGTTGAGGGGCTGAGCGTGACGCTGCAGCTGAACGCCGCCGGCGCCGTCCGTCTCCGCCTGCTGGCTCACGGCCATGCTGATGGTCTGCTGCGAGGGCAGCACGCAGATGCTGTTGGCCAACGACGTCTGCACGGAGGGGCCGAGCTGCGACATCAAGGGCGCCCCTCCGGCCGACTGCAGGACCACCGGTTGGTCGGACAGGCCCAGGCCGTGCGGACCGGCTTTGAACAGCAGGTTGCTGATCGGCCCGGTGATTTCTGCAGTGCTCAGCACGGGAGCCGAGAGGGAAACCGATCCCGGGGCGAGGAGACCGGCGGCGCTCGAGGGCACCGACACGACGTTCAGCACCGACGGGCTGGGGCTGAGGCCGGAGACCGTGCAGGGTAGCAGGTGGGTGGAGGAATCGTGACCCAGGATTCCCGGCTGACCGGAAGCGGAGATTCTGGGCTGGAGGAGGGTGGTGGGATCCAGGTACATGACCCCGCCGGACTTTGTTCGCTTGATGATATTTGGGACCTTGCGCTGAGAAGCCGGGAGGGGGCTCAACTCCACAAGGCCGCCGGGCTGGCCGGACATGCTGGCAGCGATCTGAGATGCGGGCAGGTTGATGAGGGTCATGTTGGAAGGGTTCACTTCGGACGGGGCCAGCGTCGGTTGGCTGCGAGAGCGGGCCAGCTTCTTGCCCTTTTTGGGCTGGAGACGAGAGATGGGCCTCTTTTTGTTGGGGGCGGACGCGAGTACGCTGGGCGACGAGGTGAGGGAGGACGGAC
This sequence comes from Nelusetta ayraudi, assembly GCF_046127955.1. Lineage (NCBI taxonomy): Eukaryota > Metazoa > Chordata > Actinopteri > Tetraodontiformes > Monacanthidae > Nelusetta > Nelusetta ayraudi. The sequence goes on along the minus strand of NW_027466098.1, from coordinate 7,349,342 downwards.
TCGACACTATGGCGACGCTGTGGCCCAGTTCCTGCGGTCGACCGGCCTCCGAAACCAGGATCTGCGACTGGTCGTGGGGGTTAGTGGGTAGTCCGATAAGAAGCCCCGACGTGGTGCTGGGGATCCCCGTCTGGAAGCTGGTCTGAGTGGCTCCGGTGAAGGTGTGGATCTGGGAAGGGTGAGACATAGTGCCCAGGACTTTGCCAGTAGCTGGGAATATCGGCTGGGCTGTGGACACGCCGTTCGGGACCGTCTGGAGGACGTAGAGAGGTTGGAACTGCTGGTTGACCACGATGAGCTTGTCAGGGCCCGGGTTGATGACGGTCGCGCTGGAGACCTGGGTCTGCTGAGAAGGTCCCGGGCCGGGGACGGTGTTGGGACTGCCGCTGGCGGCGGCGGCGGCCACAGCCGACGCGGGGAGGTACTTCTGCGGCAGGGACGGAGAACTTGGCAAACCGGGGGTGGCGGAGCTCCTGCCCACGTCCTGGTTTACCGGCGGTTCCACCACCTGACCGATGGCAGAGCCGGGGATGAACTGTTCCGGGGTCATGTGACCGTCTGCAACCTGCGCCTCCCTGTTGGCCAGGGCCGCTCCCGCGTGTTGGTTTTCCGACGCCGACTGGCCGGACCCGGCCTGCTTCTCGTCGCCGCTCTTGTCTCCGCCGATCGCCTCCTGGTCGGAGGGTAAGCCCAGCATGTTGCGGTCGGAGGAGTCGGCCATGAGGCCGCCGCCGCCGGTGTGATTCTGGCCGGCGCCGACGGTGGGGCTGCGCGTGGTCAAGACGGAGAGGTCGGACGGCAGCTCCAGCGGGAGGTACGGCTCCTCCACGGACATGGAGCTGCTCACGCTGCTCTCCACCACGCCGCCGCTCTCGGAGGCGGGCAGCGGCTGGGAGAAGTCGTCGAACAGCATGTCCTTGCGCTGGTTGACGTCCACGTAGCTCTCGTCCAAGAGCAGCTCCGACGAGGACGTCTCCGTCTGCTGGCCGAGAGCCTGCATGGACATGGACGGCGTGTTGAGGACGAACTCCATGATGTCCGAGGGCAGGATGTTGCCGCAGTCGTCGCTGTTGTTGTTGTCCGAGTCGGACTTGAGCAGGTCGGTGCTGAGGGACAGCTGGGTCTCCAGCGGGTCCTGGTTCTGGGGCTGGTTCTTAACCCCGGCGCCGAGCGAAAGGCAGTTCTCCTTGGAGTTCTTCCTGCCTTCGCGAGCGTTGCCGCCGCCGCCGCCGCCGCCGCCGCCGCCGCCGCCGCCGCCGCCGCCGCCACCGCCGCCGGCCGCAGCGCCATCGTTGGCGCCGTCGGCCTCCTTGCTGGAGTCGTGGGCGTCCTGCTTCTCGACTTGCCTGTCCCTGCCCCGTCTCTTGGGGGCGCTCTTGTGTTGCGTGGAAGAGGAGGTGGCTGTGGTGTTGGTGGTGGTGCTGGTCGTGCAAATGCTGGTGTCGCTCTCCGAGCCGTCGTCGACGCCGTCCAGCTGGCCGATTTGCTGCTTGCCCAAAGTCCTGCAAGAGAGAACGACAGAGTTAACGGAAAATGCCTGCCGACACTTCGGAGAGCTATTTTCTCAAAATCAAACGGGCACGTTTTTACGTACAGGGAACTCAGCATGTCCTCGTCCGCTTTGCCTTGAGCCCTCTGCTGCTGCTGCGCCTCGTCCTTGAGGAAGCGCTGGAGCTGGGACCCTTTGCCCAGACACTGGTCCAGCCCTTCTATCGACGGCAGCCCGTCGCTCGGATTGATGATGGTCCGGGTGAAGTTGTAGTAGTACGAGTCTTTGCCTCGCGGCTTCATCTCGCCGTCCTCGTCCTCGTCGCTGTCCCCCGACGAGGAGGTGGTGCTCATGTCGTCCGCCCCGTCCACTTGGCCCTCCGCCGACTTCTTGCGGAAGCCGCTCCTCCGCTTGACGACGGCTCCGGCTCCGTCGGCGCCGCCGTAGAAGGGGAGGTCCTCCTCGCCGTAGGATCGGACCCCGTAGAACGGCGTGAGGCCGAAGAACATGTTGGAGCGAGCCCGGGCGCTGCGCCGAGGGTAGCGGCGCTTGGCGGAACCCGAGCCGTCGCTGTCGTCCTCGTGGTGTTTGTCGTCCAGGGCCCGGTCCTGGTCGTCGTCGTCCGGGCCGTCGCCTTCGTCCTCCGTGCCTTGGCTGAGGAGGTCGCAGTGGTCCTGGAGCTCCATGCGGGAGTGTTTCTTGCCGAGCTCGTCCTCGTCCAGCTGGTTCTGGGAGTCCGACTCGGAGCCGTCGCTGCTGCTGCTGCTGCTGCTGCTGATGGAGGGCGAGAAGCGGACGGGCCGAGCGGAGCAACGTGTCTCCTGGCCGGCAGGAGAGACGGTCGAGGTAGTTGTCGTGGGGCCGGAGGAAGATTCGCCACCAACAGAGCCGGTCCCATTCGGGTCGGACTTGCTGTCAATCTTGACTGGAGTTTCACTGATTGGTTTAACTGGCCTCTTCTTCTCTCTGGTGGACACCAGCACCTGGTTTGCTGTTTGTTTGGCGAAAGGCTCAGCAGAAGACCTCACGTCCTTCTCCATGGCCAAACTGCTCTGCTGCTTCAAGCCGTCGTGACTGGAGCTGTTCTTCCTTTCAGCGCAGGAGTAGTTCTCCCTGTTCTTCAACCTGTCCGGAACCCCCTGGTTCTCCGGCTTCTCCCCCTGAACCTTCACGTGGGCTTTGGTGCTGTTCCCCAGAACGGGAGCCTTGCTGTTGTTGTGGAAGCTGGTGTTGGCGGCGTGCGTGTTGGAGCTGCCGCCGGCCTTTGTGTTGTTGTTGTTGAGGAGGGGGATTTTGTTGCTGCTATTCTGAACCGCTTTAGGCTGCTTTTCCCTTTCACGATCTTTGGAAACCTCTCTGCTGCCTGCCGTTTTGACTTTGGAGTGTTTGTCTTTGGCAACGAGGGCTGCGGCTGGAGAGGCCAGGTGCAAGGCGCCTTGCTTGACAACGTGATCCTCTGCTGGTGTCCATGAGGGCCACAGAGGCTTCATGGCAGCACCGGTGGCCGGACCTGAGGGATGCTCATTGGACTTCCGTGCGCTGGACTTTTGAAAGGGGGACTGCGAGGAACTGTTTTTTCCAAAAGCTGACTCCTTATTTAGAGAAGCTGGTGTTAAACTTCCACTAGATTGGGTGCCGTGGGCGTTGGGTGCGGGCCGGTGGCGAGGTAACAAGTTTCCAGTCACTTCCTGGTCTTTTCCATGTTTGTCTATGGGCTTGCTGCTTCCACCTCTCTGCTGACCTGTGAGAACGGCAGTACCCACAAGGGGGGAGGACATTCCTGAGCCTGCCGGTACCGGTCTGACGCTCCTGTTGTCATCTCCAGCCTGCTTCAACAGGGTGCCAGAGTTTCGATCTTTACCTGAGCCTAAGTCCTTATTTTTGTCTGTGCTTCTGTTGATGGAGTCCCTGGAGGGAGGCCTGCTCTTGTCAGATTCTCTGCGAGACACTCTGTCTTTCCCTTGGCCCGAGGCTTTCTCTGTCTCCTGGCTGTATCGCCTGTGTTTCTCAGAGTCTCTCTGCCCCGTGTCTTTGCTAAGTGACCTAGCTTTGTCGAAATCTTTATAGCTAGCGTCCCGCGAAGATGATTTGGTCCTGTTCGTGTCTCTGGTGCCGGAGTCTCTGCTCGTCTGCCTCCCCTTCTCAGACTCTCTGTTGATTTCCCTCCTCCTCTCAGATTCTCTGACTGGATCTCTGCTGGGAGGTCTTCCCCGCTCCGTTTCTTTGACGTCTGAGTCTTTATGAAATGATCGTTTTTCTGGCTCTCGGCCCGACGTTTCATTCTTGTCAGAGTCTTTTTGGCTAATTTCTCTTGGTGATCTGTTCTTTTCAGAATCCTTTGAAACTTGCTCTTGACTTGACACCCTTCCCTTGTCAGCGTCTCTCTGCCCTTGGTCTCTGGCTGACTGCTGCTTGTTCCTGTCCGCGGAAAACAACCTTCCCTTGTCATTGTCTTTCTGAATTGGAGCCTTTGCTAAATCTTTACTGGGGTGTCTGGACTTTTCTGGGTCTCTCGCCGGAGAGGGAATGAGCGGAGGAGGGGAGGTCAAGGGGCGCGACAATATCTGGGGTGGGAAAGTGACACCCCTCTGTCGGTTCAACTGTTGGGAAGGGGAGAAAAGAGAAGGGGAACTGTGGCGGCGCGCGTCAATTTTCTGCATGCCCATGTTCACCGAGGAGTTGCTTGCTGTCACAGTCTCTGGAGTTTGGGGTTGTGATGCAGCTCCTAAAAAGTGAAATACATAAATTAACAAATCTAAGATTTTGCTTCTGTGTTCAAAGTTTTAACTGCAAAGAACAAAGAGGTTATTTTTTTCACATCTTTCAGCACCTGGAGAGGAAATGGTCCTTGGGCCAGTTGGTCGCTGGCAGGTGGGGTAGCTAGGGTGTCGGTTCCTGGTGTAAACTCTCAGTTTCGGGGTGTTGGTCGGAGAGAGTGTGTCGGCGCGCCGCAGGCACTCAAATGGATCAGGAAAGTCTGGATATAAATAAAGAGAAAGTGACATAAACACACATTTTAAACAGATGAATGGTTTAAATGTGTCACAATAAACCCTAATAACAGTATAATGGAGAGAGAGTCTGGAGGTTACCTGTCATGGGAGGTGGGCTGTGTGCAATTGTACGATTCTCCTCAGGAGCCATCACAGCTTTCGCGTCAGACTTTACTACTGGAGGGTGACAAACTAGAATTCTGCATGTGTACACGCAGCGCTTTCGAGCGTCTAAGGTACTCCAGTACACCCTTGAGCACCTGGAGAGAAGGGACACAATGACATTTCACTCAATACGTCCATATTTCAAGTTCCAGAACAAAACGTTCACGGCGGCAAGAGGAGACGGTGAGATCCAGACTTACTGGTATCCAACGGGGAAGAGGTTGTGTTTGCAGTCCGAGAGCTCAGTCAGTATTCCCAAGCAATCGATGGTCATGGAACCTTCAACGACAGAGTCAACATCAGCATTCACAAGAGACTGCCAAAAAGCTGAGAGTTTCCCGTTCCCCTTCAGTCCCTTTTCGCAGGGAGGAAGTTGAGGAATCAACCTACCTATCATCATGTGGACTTTTTCAGGCTCCAGCCCTGCCAGCCACTTTCTTTTGAGACCAATTCCCTCCAGGTCCACCAGGATCCTGCGGGTCACCTCGAACCCCGAAACCACCTTAAGAAAAACAATTCAGGAAAAAAAAACAAAATTCAATGACAAAAGACAACGAAGAACAAGTTGTAAAACATTCCAGCTATTATTAATAATTCATTACTATCATTGTACAACTTGAACAACGACTTTACGTAGTTGTTCTTGAACTATGTTTTCATCCATTTAAAGATTACACAAAAACCAACGGTGTGCTTGCCTCTCCCTTGATGAGCTCCTTGTGCTTTGGGCAGTAAACCTTCTTGTCCTCCAGGAAGCTGCAGTGGCACTGGCGAGCGCACATGAAGTGGTAGTTCGTCGTGCACGAGGTGAGGCAGCAGCCGACGGTCGCTCCCGGCTTCTGACACCTCTCGCAGTGCTGCGCACGGAGCACGAGAGGCGGTTAGATTCCGTCCGACATAGACAAACGCGGGGGGGAACCGAGAAGGAACTCTGCGGTGGACTTACTAGTTTCTTTCCTCTGAGGACCGCCATGTGGACGTTCTTCAGGGCGCCGTCGTCGTCCTCAAACACCTCTGCAGACCACAGCGCGCAGTTGACATGGGTCCACTCGTTCTGGCCGATGTACAACAGCCTTCCCTCGTCCTGAAAGAAGCACCATTGTTACAACGGCTGCAATGATTTAAACGCAACAAGCCTTTTTTTTTTTTTTTTTTTGACTCACGTTGGTGTTCTCGTCTCCGTATTTCAGACACAGAACGCACTGCCTGTTATCACTGACTCCTGCTGGGGTTGGGCGCTCTGGGCTGTCTGCTTGATCGAAAGAGACACATCATCAAACAGACAGTGACAGGATGTGTCGGGGGGGGGGAAAAGGAAGAAGAAGAAAAAAACAGCGCATAAATTTTCAAATTCACTCACCGGGTATGAATTGTGGAGGCTGAGGCAAAGATGAAGGGAGGAGCGAGGGGGAGGCGGGCGAGTCTGGCTCGCCGGGGGTCTTGGGGCAGGGAGCCGGGATGATCTTTTTCATGAGGTGGGAGTGTTCGGCGCGGGAAAGCTCCTCTCTCTCCTGCCACTGGGCGTAGTTGTGGTCCGAGGACGGAGGCAGCACGGCGTTTGGAAGAAGCCCACTGCTGGAGCAAAAGGCATCCAGAGAGAGACGCAACAATCATCAACACCGGAGCGGCGCAAACAGCGACTGAACACAACTGGAGCCCCGACGATTTTATTTCAAGAGGTCATGAGTCATGGCAGCTGGGATCAGTGTTGGCAAGTTATCTATTACTAGGTAATCCACTACTGTAATTAAATTACTTTTTGGTAACAGAGTAATGCAACGGGATTACTGTGTCAAAACTGGTAATGACATTATAATTACTTTATCAAGTAACGATTCCGTTACTTTTCCAAAATATTTTGCAAGATAAAACGTCTTACTATCCCAAAAATGTCTGAAATTTACAAAAAATAAAACCCAAAACAACGATGTCGCAGATTGATGATGCAGCCATGCATGCAGCATAGCTGGAAACAAGAACATTATTTTGAGTTCATCTCGTCTAAATCAAAGAATATTGTGGTTCGTTGTACACAGGAAACATATCAATGTCAAACCTCATAAATTGTTGAAAGCCATGTTTACAAGTAAGTCAGCAGTACTCTGCACAGTAGAGATCTTTGAACTACTGTGCTCCAAATTATTTTAACAATATGGGCTGTGCAAAAGGCACCAGTGCTGTACATGAGTTTGTTCTGTGAAATGTGCAGTTTGTGTTAAGAGGACAGAGGCAATATTGGGAATCGCAAAATTTGCACTTTTATAAAGTTCATTCCAAAGCACTGAGCAACTGTTGCTTTATCTTTTTTTAAATAAAGTGATCAGTAATTAGTAAATGATTACTTATGAAACAAAGTAGTTAAATAAGTAATTAGATTACTTTTTACAGAGTAATCAGTAGTTGGGGTACTTTTATGGAGTGATCCCAACAACACTGGCTTGGAGCTCAGCAAGAAGCGGGTATTGAAAATGGATGGATGGATGGATGGATGAATTATTTGTTATAACAAATGAAGGTGAGAATGGAAATCTTTAATTAAATAAGACAGTACTCTAACATTAATTGTTTAACCTATTATTGAATTGAACAGCACTTAGGGTCTAAGAAGGACAGTAACATGAGGGTGTGTATTAAAAAAAACACACATTTGCAGGTCGGTAGTGGAAACAGCCATTGTTCTTTAAACTGATTATGCAACACAAATGTTCTATTGTTCTTTACAGAATTAGACATCTCAAATACTCCCTGACACAATGACTTTGTCAATACTGCAGTGAGCGCCTTATCTGTTGCGACAGAAGATCTGGGAACCCTTCGCTCAGGGTTCGTTGTGTGGATGCCAGAGATGGAAAAACAACATTGAACAAGCTTTGCCTCTGAGGCCAAGTCAAACAAGGCTGCGGGGAGCGACGCTCAGCCTTGTGTTTAGTATGCCAGTGCATTTCCTTGACACGCATCAAACTGAGGACCCTTAATGTGTCAGGGGTTCCCTGAACCTAGAGCGCCGATGTAAAAACGGAACGCGAACCGGAGCGAGACCACAAGTATGCATCCAAGAGCCTTCCACTGAAACATGACACTGTCTGGGATTGCCACCCACAATGCCCGGAGGAGAGGCAGAATGAATGGGCTTGGGAAAGCTGAGAGGTAAATATAAGCGGGCGAGAGAGTCAATGTGTGAGTGTGACTGAGCGAGGTTTTAAATCAGCGGGAGTTAAATCAGACCCATTCACTGGATCGCTGAATGAGTCGCAGAGGAAAAAAAGAGGAGTCTGAGCTTTAAGCCCTTTTTTTATCTTATGTTAAACAATGGGCCAGTCGGCTCCGCACCAAGTAATGGCTGTTTAACGCAATGAGGTACGCAGCTGCATGTGCACGCCAACGTTCATCCTGGTAACTGCTAAAATACTTAAACTCACATGCAGAAAATCTGAGCATATTTGCTACGTCCCTTGTCTGTAAATACCAATGTCTAACGCACTGATATTTCAATTAAGTCTGGAATTACAATAAAATCAGCCGGTGCTTTCATCATCAGTGAATACAATAGGCCTCCCATCATTATTTCTTATCCATTGTGCTTCACCAATGAGCTGCTTTAGCTCCCAATGGGGACCATTTAAGGCCTGTGAATATCTCGATATCTCATAAAGAAAAAAGAAAAATGCCTCTCCAACAGTAAAAACAAACCAAAAAGAAAATTTGTTTTCAGCTGCATGGCTGTGGATGAATTCAAGGAGTGCAAACCACACAACTGAAGCCTTTGGATATACAAACTGGTGCTCACATCATTACCTGCTGTGCAACTTGACTTTTATTTGCACGCTGGAGCCCTAGCAGCCCAGAATTCCTCATGATATTGGGTCACTGCTGCCTGAATCCCTCAGATGCAGCTTACCCGGAGAAACCACATCATACTCCTCATTCTAATAATTATAGACCAGAGTTTATGGAAATCTTCTCTGAACTCCGTGGAAGGGGTCAGATGGCAGGATTTAGGAAGATTTTAAACGGCCCTTTTGCCCAAGATTACAGCTAGAGTTTTTACAAAAACAAATTATTTCGACATAAACTTTACATTCCTACACTGTCAAAATAATCTGCAACCAGTCTATGATATCGTCCGTAACTGTAACGGCTTGCTCGCATTTGATCATTTTCTCAAAGCAACTCCTGTGTCCGAGATGCAATGCAATGCACTCACTTGGCAGAGACGTTTTTCCTTTCCCAGAACCTGGACTCCTTCACTTTAAACCACGGGAAGATTCGGTCCATTTGCTAAAATAGGAAACATCCAGTGAAATGTCAGTAGGAATTGTTTTTGAGACATTTAGTTGCCGTACAGCAATCAGGACACAAGGAAAACATCTTTGGGCTCTTACTCGGATAAAGAACGACTTGACCATGCTGTTGGCTTTCCTGTTCTCCGGGTGGCCGCCGTCACTGTTGATGGCCGTCTGGATGATTCGCACAACGTCGTCACTAAAATCCAGCTGAAATCAGAGCAACATGGAAGAACGCACTTAGATAATAATCAATGTAGCAACAGCAGTTCAGTGCTGTATCAATTCAAATCCAAATTCATTGGCATTCAGACCATGGGCCACGTCATTACTCAAGCAAACTATTGTTTAAGTAATCAGTAATAGCAACAGTAACAGTAATACTCTATATACCGCACATTCTTGATTATTGCTGCCGTTTTTCTATTTTTTATTATAGACTTAAATTATTTTTTTTATATATCTTTTATATTTCTTTTTTCTTACATTTCCATGCTTGTTTTAACTTGGACACTTTGAATTGGAGCTGTTGTCGCAACAAAAACAATTTCCCCTTGGAATTAATAAAGGAATTGTGATTCTGATTCTGAATAGTACACAAACACACCCATACGGCCAAAGGGCAAAAGAAACAAAACAAAATTCTGATCAGTTCAATAAAGTCTATAAACTGTCAGCAGCTGAGAGGAAACACACGTACCACGGAATTGTAATGACCCTGATTCATCTTCTTCTCCACGGACTCGAGGTCCGGAGGGAATTCAGTGGAAGGCGTGTGGGTGACTTCTGTCAAGACTGGAGGATCCGGACCCTCTGGGGAGCGGCGGGACGGAAGACTCTCCTCCGTCTCCGGATTCAGCTCGGGAGGCTTCACCGCCTGCCACGGAGACGAGAGAGAGGAGAGGAGTCAATACTGGCGTTGCGGAGCTCCAACAAATGGCCGTGCGCAACGAGATTGAATTGAAATCTCATTGCATTGACGGCCCCCTTACACCTCAATATCTAATTAAATACAGCAAACAAGCAAAAAAAAACAAACAAAAAAAAACAAACCTGTCTGTATCGCAACAGGTGCGATGACGTGCGGGAGTTGAGGAGCGCGGTGAGGATGTGGCGAACGCAGCCCTGGAGCTCCCGCTCAAGCGCCGTCCTCCACTCGGCCGGGTGCCGCTCGGTGCATTTGATACAAGTGTAGGCCACGCTGTCTGGTAGCTTGGATAGCAGCTCGTACATTTCATCTGAACAACAGGCCACAGGGTGACAGCTCGTTAGCGCCGCCCGTCCTCGCAATCACAGCACCTTGACGGACTCCAAAGTGCTATGATGAGTTAACATGTAAAAACCTGCGAATGAGCTGTTTATGAAGTTTAGAAATACATCATTAAATGTGCTACAGTGGTAGAAAAAAAGGTTTTTGACCTCTGGCAAATATTTAATGAGAATTGAGTAAAACATTTTAGGAGGGGTCCAAAAACTTTCTTTCACTATTAGGCTTAACTCTGAACATTTCTCCACCACTCATTTATATCTAACTGACGGCACATCCTCTTGACTTGGAAATTTTGATTTCGTTCATTTTCCGGCTCCAACTGACCGGTCAAGTTTTCGCACTTTGCGTGGACCCAGTGGTTACAGCGTCCGCACTCCATCATCTTGCTGTCAAAGTCGTCGTCGTCGTAGCACTTATCACAAAGGGGGCAAAAGTTTCCTGTGAAAAGACATCGCAGTGAGTCAGAGTGAGTAGGACTGAAAATGAAGTCATCATATGAACATAGAGAGATACAGAGCTTCTCACACTTGAAATAATGTGGTAATGGTGTATATTTTGGTGTTTATATGGATACTGTAATATTGTAGTGTAATATTGTACTCTAATATATTGTAATTTATGGTATTAGTGTGTGTAATACTTAATGTTGATATATGGTATTTGGAATATGGTAATTAGTGTATATTGTTGATAGTGTCTATATATAGTACTAACATAGTGCATGTGTATAATACTCGCAGTGCCTTGGTACAATATGTAAAATTCGGTAATATAGTGCTGTAATATAATGGTAATAATAATGTGGTAGTTGATGATGTTTAATAGCTGCATATAATATCTTGTTTTAATGCATTTTGATTAGGCCTGTATTTTTTTTTTTTTTTTTCTTATTTTATTGACAGTATTTGTGGGGTTTTTTAATGCTTGAATAAAGAATTTAATTCAATACATGCATATTTTTTCTTACTTATTTTTGGAGTGTATTAGTCAGTTGCTCCACATTTACACTGCCAACTAAGAAAGGTCACCTTAACCACCTACTACGATATAAAAATAAGATATATGTGCCATTGAATGTCCTTCAGAATAATCTGATACGGCACTTAGATAACCGGCAAGGGAGAGAAGTCATCACTGGAGCTACCAATAATGAAATGCAGGTGCAATGAAAAAGCCAATTAGAAAAACAATTAAAATGTACATATATTTTATAATTTATTATTTATCACAAAAAATAAATGTGCACTCTTCCTAGGTTGGAAGAGTGTCCCTTACCTTTAGCAAACAGTTTGGCACAGTCATGACACCTGGAGAAGTCGTGCGACCACTGGGCATCCCAGGACTTTCCAGGTTTTGTGGCTCCACAACTCTTGCAGCAAACACATTTTGTGCAAACCTGAAAGGAGAAGAAGGACGACAAGTTGAGACAGGTGTGCTAAATGAACAAACGTGTGAAAAAGTTCAGTCGGGAATTGATTGTGCAGCACTTCTGTAGAAGTGAGAGGATGAACAGAAGTGTGTATCAATATAAATACCCAGACTCTTTTCTTCTTGGTGGGTTTGGTCGGGTGGTTGGGACCCAGGCACTCCGGGTGATAGCTGTTATGGCACTTATCGCACTCTAGCAGCTGCTGCTACGAGG